>NC_054539.1:60208565-60253565 GCF_017654505.1 Polyodon spathula
ATGTGTTGATAGATTTTAAAGTCTTTCTTTTGTATCAGAATTTGGTTACAGCAAAGGCAATATTTTCCAATGCAGATCTGGCCTCAGAGGGAGGGAAGCACTTGATGGCCTCAAGTGCTTTGTTTCCATGGTAACAGCACAAGTCGATAGCAGAGCTCACACCTTTGCCAGCCTTGATTGCTCTCCACAACTGTCAAGAAAAACAAAACAAAAGGAAATAGTGACCTACTGTACACGATTTGAACGCATACATTATTCTGAATCCTAAACTCACTGACATTGAAAATGAAGTCCATTCAAAACAGATTTTATAATAAAACAAGTTTACAAACCATTTACAAATTAACCTTGTAAGCCCCTTGTTCACTGTATTTTTCACATACCTCTTTATAGACGTGCATACTGATAAATCCTCAATAATGATCCAAGTCATTATTTTATTACTATAACATCTCAAAAAGCTCTGCAAATGTCCTTGATATTCTTTGAGCGTTGGATGAGGAAGCAGCTATCTCCTTAGTTTATGTCCGTGTTATCTATGTAGTGCATGGGGCTATCAAATCCGCCCTTTTTTTTTCTTTTCGGCTTCATTCGGTTCCTATTGATCTCACTCGGCCATTGAAAGGTTTTCTTGGCTTTTGCCGGAGAAAAAACGACAAGAGACCTGTGCTTTACGTCTTTTTGACGATATTGGACTGGAAAGGGAAAATTGTAATGTCAGACCTGGTCCGACATAGGCCCGCAAAGGGTTAATGTTCAAAATTTAAATAATTTTTATATGAATTACTGAAGATTTCATGAATGGTCATCAGCATATCAGCAACACTCACTCACTGTTTTGCAGTTGACCATTTTGTTTTCCAGAGGCTATTTCCACTTTGAAAGAAAGTCCAATTTTCCTGTGATAACACACAAGCAGACTTTCCCACCTGACCCTTATGCATTCTTTGCTGCACATCAGTAACTTGATGAACGTTCAGGAATACAAGTCAACGATACAAGATGATGCAAGTATTGATACAATTGGGTGCCATATAGTCCAGTATAGTTGAGTTGTGAGGTTTACAGATGTTGTCTGAACAGGTGTGCCCTGAGGAGGTGCCGAAAGGTGGTCAGGGACTGAGCAGTTCTGATATCCGTAGGTAGGTCGTTCCACCACTGAAGGGCAAGGGTGGAGAAGGAGCAGGCTCTGGAAGGAGGGGTACAGCTAATCTGCCAGTGGCAGTGGAGCAGACAGGGTGTAGGGAAAAATAATAGTCTGGAGGTAGGAGCGGGCAGAAAGGTCGAGACAACGACAGGCAAGTACAAGAGATTTGAATTGGATGCAAGCAGGGATGGGGAGCCAATGGAGGAAGCAGAGTAGTCGAGTAGCGTGGGAGAAAAAAGGAAGGGAAAAGACAAGGGCAGCAGAATTCTGGATGAGCTGGTGCGGTCGGATAGTGGAAGCAGGGAGGCCAGCTAGGAGGGAGATGCAGTAGTCAAGGCGGGACAGTACCGTGGCCTGAACTAGGAGCTGGGTGAAGTACTCAATGAGGATGGGGCGAATTCTGCGCATGTTGCTAAGGAAGAAGCGACAGAAGAGTTCCAGAGTAGGAGATGTGCTGACAGTAGAAGAGGGAAGGGTCAAGGGTGACACAGAGGTTCTTGGTGGATGAGGAGGGAGACAGGGTGATGGATTCAAGAGGAATAGAGATAGAGAAATCAGTGGTGGGGAGGAAGAGGGGTCTAACTTGGTTTTATTTTAAAGATCTAAACAGTGACAGATCTAAAATTGCTGATTCTCGCCAGGGAATAATGTTCTGCTCCTCCCTCTTTTCCATCACAAATAATAATAAAAATAAATACATAAAAATAAAAAAAGGGTTGTGGATGTTATAGTGCTCATGGACTAACCTTTTGTTCTCTATCTTGAATTCCTTGTCTTTTGCTTCTAACTGTAAGTGTAACATACTGTACTTCGCAGAGATGCCATGTTCCCATATCTACCAGTACTTGCAACAAGTAGTAAAATCAGTGGTTAAGTCAATCAGCATCTCTGCTAATGTTGGTCAGCAATTCCTAATTTTGCCATTGGGTAGTCCAAGATCAGAGCTAATCGGGGCCCGTGAAACCAGCAGATAGAGTACCACTGAAGATTTACTTTGTGTTCATTTAGTGCCTTTCTGTCTCTTCCAGAAATAGGTTAGGTGTTTTATAAACTGTGGGTAATTTCAGTTGCTACACTATATATGAAAGCACTGCTGTTTATATTCTTCCAGCTCACCTCATCTCTTTTCTCTTTGAACAACACAAAGATCCCGGTTTGAAAAATGGCAGAAGTACTTTCTTTTTATAGTCCTTCATTATAGTGTAACACCTGCATTTGCCCTCAATAAAGAAATAAAGCAAGTTGACAGACTTATTGTCATTATCACTGCAAGTGACAAGCTTGTATTATTTCTAGTATGAGCACAAATGCATACACTTCTACATCAGGTGTACCACAGCAGGGGTATGTATTTATAAGATGAAGGTTAACAGGGTAATTACCCACCCCTTAAAGTAGGATCTTACAGAACATTTTAATTTATATTATAACCTACTGTACATACAAAGTGTAGTATGTTTAATAAATTACCTTAATGGAGTACTAAGTACAAATGGTTTAGGTACTAAGTACTAAGTAACCTTACGGAAATACTAACTTGGGCTAACTGATTGAATAACTTCAAAATATATTAAAATGGGCATACACAACCTCTACACAAAGTTGAACATTCCTGCTAGTAGTGTGTATTTCGACACACCTGGAACTTGTTAGTATCCAATCCCTGTAATGCAAATGCAATCTTTAAGAACACCACTCACCTTTGCATAGTCAGCTTGTCTTCCCTTGGGCGTTGCCTTTACAAAGAGAGTGAGACATAGTTAAGCAACATCTACAGAACAAAATACACCAGCATACTATAACATAATAAAACACCATATACTATACATACACTAAATACAAAATTAGAACAGACATCACATCTGACATTCTGGAACAAGTCCTAGCTAAGTGGAACCAACAGAAGAGCTCAAGTTTAATGAGTTCCACAATGCTGTTTATTTTCATTTGATGCATTGTTGATGAATCATCCAGTATATAGGCAAGGACATAGCCAACCCTAAATCTTTGCCAATAAGGAGGTAAAAGGCTGAATACTGTTTTACACAACTGCTATTTTTATTTTCAAGGGAAACAGCCAAATTAGAATTAGAAAAAATAAAAAAACAGGTATAGATTGTGTAGCTATGTAGCTTGTATTCTTGTTTACATTTAATATAAGAAAGCAGCTGTGCGTGGCAGCAGTGGTTGTTAAGATCATCTCATCATGAAATTGCCCTCACAGTGTTTTACCTGATCAATTTGGTGAATCCATCCTTCACGGCCAATCGCTTCTTGATGCAGGACGACAGGAGCTGAATTTAAACTAAAAGACCCAGCGTCACTTGAACTACCTTTGAGAAAGGGCTGCAGGTCCGAGTTTAACTGAAAAAAAGACAATGAGATCAAGTTTAGAAGTTATATGAAATGTGGACAGTCACTTGATTACTTGTGACGAGGTAAACAGCGTTGACCTGAGCATGGAGCTAGATGGATAACTGAACAACCCTATATTTCCTTTTCTGGACTACCGAGATTTTAAATTCTGCTGCATTACTGTCTACTAGATACTGAAGACTTCTTGTTGAGCTCCCAGCGACAGAAACTAGCACATAACAGACCTCCAAAGTTCAGGGACCCATCTCTGTGACACTGAGGTGAACCAACTTTCTACACCTTCATTAATCCAAGCCTGCTGGAAGCAAATGCAATAATCAGCAACTTGTCGTGACCAGTAGGTTGAGTAGTAGCCTAGCCACTAAGGACCCTTCAATCTGCTTGACTAAAGAACCATTCATTGGCACCAACTATGCAGGCATCAACTATGGGAGCCTGGTGTATTCCTACAAGTAACTTCAATCAGCAGTCCCTATGTAACGGAATAGTAAGAAGAGGGTAATCTACTCTCTGGGAAAGATGGCTAACTTTATGAAGCTCAGTCAAGATTTGCTGAGACCTGTGTTCATGTTACTAAATAATAAAAAGCATTTGTAGCACTGTCATACCATTCTATTAACGTCACAAGAAACGTATCAGAACAATCCACGGGATTCTTAACAATGGCCTAAAATCTAACATTATGAAATGAGAGAACACCTTTTTTACTTCTGAACACGAATTTAAAGTGGCAGGTGCCCCCGCCTGTGTATATATGATGCTTTTAGCTTGAGTTTCATGTTCAGACTAACTATCTGCAAAATTATAGACCCGAATTCAGAATTACAAAAGTCAGAGTATTAGTTACTGGCTCCTGTCGCTCATCTCAGTGTGTGCTGGCCGTTTACAGACATATAGCACGTTTCTATGTATGCACTGCCCTGAAGGTCAACAACAATCACTGCACCAAGTCATTAACACATTGCACAGGATCATTGACTGTTAATAGGTCAAGTTACTTTAGATGCTGAACTCTAATAAGCTATAAGAGATTGTAACTTGTGTGGTCCAAACTTGATGTGCACCTATAGTATATCACTGAATTAGAGCAAGAACTAAATAAAAATGGCTAATGGCTGTTTCAATGTTATAACTTTAAATGCTAATATCTAAAAATATTTTTTCTTAGTTACAATATTCTTGCTCGTAGCCAGCAATATATGGCACACTAACATTGTGTATGTAATCTTTGCTTTTGCTTAAATCACTACATTAAGAGTTATTCAAACAATAATTTATACATGTATTCATGCTTCATCCACAGCTTTTAATACTCAATAATATAGTATCATTACAACATGCTTGAACACATTACCATTCTAAACACAGTCAAAAGGTATCAATAATATGTTTCTGGCATTAAAATGAATTTAAATAGGTAGCAAACTACACTTGGAGACTCAAATGTTTTGTATTGATTTTAAACTTGTTATATAAAATAAAAGCTTTGTCAGGCTTTATTAAGATTAACCTCAAATGAATGGTTTGATAAAGAATCTGAATAAAGAGCTTGCTGAATTTCACACTGTCCTCAAATGTGATACCTAGTTAGAGCATGACTGTACACCGAAGGCTCAATTCAACAAGCATGTCAGAAAAACACTCCCAAGGCCCGGCTGCAAATATAAAATTAGACCCATCGGTATCAAGATCCCCATGACCTAAACCATTTGTACATGTAAAAGATGGGCAGACAGACGGGTTTCTCTATAAATCCTCTGACTGATACTCAATAACTTGCACTAATGAATGTCCTAATCACATCTGATAACGACATAAGAAGTGGTTGTCTAGATATGTTAAACAATGGTGTGGCAACCTGCAGTCCGATTCAATTTTGCCTAATTTTTCTCTCTTGAAAAACAAACAACAACAACAACAACAACAACACGCAAAACAAAACAAAAATGGTCTTTCCACCTACAGCATACATGTAACCTATTAAACAAACCTTTCATTTATTTCAAGCTAATGCTAATTAAAAAGTATCCAGCATGCATGAAAAGCAATGACTACACCTTGTGGCCGAGGGACATGTGTTTGCCATACTGAAATGCCAAAGCCTGGGCCTCGGCGTCATGTTTAGCTAACTCCAGTGTTGCCCGACAGCTCTTTGCCAGCAAAGCACCATGGGATAGAAAGGCCTGCTCCTCCCATGAAGCTATTTTGATGTCATCTGTCATGTTGTTCTCCTAAAATGAAAGATAAAAAAACAGTTAACTGTGGTGCTTCTTAGCTTCATTGAAAGACTAACATGATATTCACTCGGGTCCTCTCCATTTCTAAAGTAAGTAAACCTTCTAACACATTTTGTTTTGTAATCAGCAGAATTGCCTGATATCAGAAGACGACACCTGTAATGAAACTTGATTGAGAGACTTCTAGAATACATATGCATACCAAATGTCAAGACACTCTCAAAGTGTGTGGTCTTAATTAAGATATTTTTTTTTGTTGTTTTTTTTTGCAGTGAGGGAGTGCCTTTTTACTGAATATCAAATGTAATAGAACCAACTGTGTACTAAATATGATAACACTAAGTCCAAGTGTGTATGACTATCCAGCAGAAACCTAAAAATGTTAATTGACCTTAATATGGCAGCCATGTTAGGTCAAAGGTACATTTCAAGGTCACCAACACATTTAGCATGCCGTGTATTTAAAACTCTGCAAATGTGAAGTCAGGGAGTCAAAAGTCCCAAGCATGACCTTGAGGCTACCATAAATATGAATTTGGTATCTCAAAACTGTTTATGAGATATGAGCAGTTGAAGTAGAGGTAGCTAGTTTTAAAAAAATATAAGCATCCTACATTTTGATTTAACAATACGAGATTATTAGCACTGTTATGAATAGGATTTGCACTATACACACTTCAAGCATTTCATTGCACTTGTGTTGCTGGGTACACAATAACATCACAGTAAATGCCCGTTGTTGCTCTCTAGGGAATGTTATTTTGGCAATAGTGCATTTAATACAATATGTACATGACATATACAACATGAATGTTCATTCCCATTATTCAATGGAAGATTGTTATCACATTCCCCCAAAAAGTAAGAGAGAGTCCAGTTAGGGAATTTACTCCAGCACTGTGATCCACAGAAATACATTAATCATGAACTGCAACTGCTTTCCAATGACAGAGGACAACAGCCAATTATGTCAGAAGTATGTTGAGGATGGAACTGTGCAAGGCCTGTCCAGAATACTTACAACATAACTTGACCATCTCAAGGTATTTGTTTTTATAATTCTAATCCTAGTTCACAAAAAAATTACTTTAACATGCCAACATATCAACATCATTGGTGACTTGGGTCTTTAAAAATAAAATTAAAAAAACTGAATTTGCACTGGTGTTTTATTGGATTTTGTTTAACCTGAATAATTCTATCTGGATATGGTGAAAACACGCATAAAGAGACAAAAAAAATGTAATGGACGACTAAAAAGCAACAAGCGCTGATCTTTCTCAATATTACTGCACTAAATGAAGCGTTTCCTTCCATTCTGATGACTCGCTACAGCTGAACTGCCCTGCTTAAGAAGGTGAAGGAGTCTTACTTTACTACACTATCTGAACGCCGTAAGTCATGACCAGTTCAGTGAGCAGAACAAGCAGCACAGAAAGTACACTGTACTTGCTGCTTTTTTGCTGTTTTAACATTTCTAGGGCAGTATTTCTTTTTTAGTTAAATAATTTATTTTAACATTAAAAGAGTAAGTAATGGGATAACGAAAAACAAAGCGCTTTTCAAAATGACCACTCTGTGCACTGGAGTTTGAGATCCATCCTCTAAATCACTGCAGGAAGTGCGATTTAAAAAAAAAAAAAAAAAAAAAAAAACACATAACAAGTGCTCTGGCTTTTTCTGTTCCATACAGCATCATGGATCTTTATTGCTGTGTTACCTGTTTGACAATGTGGGCAATAATCCTTACACTATCAGTGCACTAGAGCGGACATTTTGAAAAGAGCTTTGAAACAGACTTTAAAGTGATTAAGTGTAAAATGTTGTCAGGATGTTAACAATGAAAAGAAAAATTACAGGTACGTTATTTAAACAGTTGTAGCAACACGTAGGGACGTGTAACGCTATATTTTTCGGAACCCTGTTACTTGCTCTTTATGCTAGAACCAATTGGTCTATTTATACTACAATATATATATATTCATTCAGGCATTTGGAATAGGTAATTAAGAGCACCCAAAAAAATTTTCACGCTAAGATTCAATACTGATACATTTTACTGTAAATACCTATATTACAACCAACATTGTCTTAATTGTAACAACCTTCTTATAAGTAAAGACTAAGAAAATGCATCAGTTACTTATTTTTTCTATTTGGTATACGAAGTTATGACACTATAGACAAGGCGTTTTTTCTTACCTCCCCTTGTATAGAGTTCTCATAGTATATGCCTTGCACTAAGTCACCGATAGCACTCGATAATAGTTCAACCACCTGTAAGAAAAAAAAAAAAAGAAAAAGTGAATTCACTTACTGAAGCATTTAAGAAAAAAAAAAGTTTGTGTGGAAGCAATGAATGTAACAGTAGATTTTATGATGAAACTAGGAACTAAGCTTCTTTCCAGAGCATCAGGACAGAATTCATACTGGCAAACAAACAGTATAGACATAGAATTTGCCATAAAAGTTTGGACTGTGGGCGAGAGTTAAACAGTTGTCCTCTTTAACAGAACTTCATCAAAACCATGTTCAACTACAGAAACATTTCTTAAAATATACAGACCAAATGAACTATTCACCACAAAGGTTACAGAGTCATAGACACTGGGGCAGGTGGGCACTTTTAATGGGGCAATGCCATTTTAATAATATACATATAAATAGACACTGACATCCTCAATCTTATGCTTTCTTCAAAATCAGATCAGAAAGGCAAAATTGTTTAAGATTTTAATAAATGGATAATCAAATAAATAACACACGCTCTGTAATGGCAACATTCTTTACCAGACAACACTGCCCAGCCCATGCACATAAGAGCCTACAATCAGTAGCTTTACAGCGCTTTCAAATTTCCTTCAAAAAAGATGCCTCAAGCAACCAGTCGCAAGAAGCAGGAAATGAGCATGGTGACACGGCTCTCTTGAAACACAATAACCATCTGCCAAGGTGAGGGGTCCCTTCATCCCTGAAGACCCCAGACATCACAGAGCACTGTATTAGTGTGTCCAATCTGAGGAATCATCAGCCATTGACAAAAATAACCAGGGGCTCAGTTAGACTTTTGCTAACAGGGCTGGTACCCCATTATACAGAAAATGAAAAAGGACTACTGTACAGAAAACTGCCTCCTACAGATTAGCTTGTGGACATCTGCGACAAACACAACATTTTATAGATAGTCACAACTCAAGAAAATACTTAACATTTTTGCATTTGCATTTGCAAAAGCTGATTCAAACACAAAAAGTAAATCCTACATATCCTACATCTGAATATGTAGGATAGTAGTAAATCATCTATACTACAGTTTGTCTTCCACATTTTCAAAAAAGGAATGAGAGAGCATAATCATTTTCAGGGCAGTTGATACATTCCAAAATTATCATGTTGCCTGTCATTAGAAGGACCCCCACACTCCACCCCATCCCACGGAGAAAAAAAGAGCACCCTGTTTATTCTGCATGGCTCTCTGATGACACTACATAGATTAGTTTTATTTCTTATTATCACTGCACTGTAATTAAGAACATTAGACAGCCAGAAACACACTTAAATAACTAGATAAAGATCATTATCCCAAATAGCCTGGCTCTCCATTCACCCATACAGAAGATGTCTATACGCCCATTCTTATTATTTTCAATGGTTTGCAATTATTTTGAATACCAGTAACAGAAGTCTATCTTCTGATTCTTGTTAAAATTGCAGAGGGAAGCAGTAAATGAAGATTAGAATGCATTACACAGGGGGGAAAAAGGAAGGAAAGAAAAAGAGAAAACACCCCTTTTTCTAATTAATCCAGAAGGTTTTTATTTGAAAGCCTGGTATAAATATAGTCCTTTCTGAGTCTCCTTGCCCTTTGGGTAACCAGATCCTTGAGGAAATATTGAAGCTATCTGAACTCTCCCAGAAACCGAAAGGACAATGCTCCTACAGTGTTACCAGATGTGTTGTCTTAGTTAACTTGGGAATAGAGAAAATGAGGGGCTTTTTTTGGAAAGTATCAGATAAGCTCCTTTCCCAAATTCAGGCAGATTAAGTAACCCCAACAGGTCTATGAATGATTGTAACCCGAGCTGTGCTTCTAGATTGTATTACAGTTCATACAAGCAACATCTCCAGATTCCTCTGATGGCTGGGACACATAATACAGATCAATCACTCACTAAAAAATGTTATGGTTTGTGAAACGGTCTGAGCCTGGAGACCAGTAGCCTTGGTAACACAAAGAGGAATGCACGAAGACACTCGGTCCAGCACTAAATGTCAAAGTGAACTTTTCATTCTTCTGCCTGCTTGCGGATAACTAAACAGCATTACAATGACTAATCTCCAAGGGCTGTTTAGTTGATCTGTGCCAGAGGTAGCCATTGTGGGCTGATTGATTTGAAGGTTGTCAAAAGATGTCATTACTTTAGAGTAGAGCCACAAATGTACTTTGCTGCCATGCACACAACCTCTTTTGGTTCTTTGGTGCTGGAAATCACTCCTGGTACCCTGCTTGTCCTTTTGTGGTGCACAAATACAAAACATACACAATGCAGTAAACTTTGTGAAACAAAGAATGTACAGTATAGCATACTGTAGCAAGTACAGAAGAAATGCAGGAAATGTCTTCAATCCTTCATACAGGGTGATTAAAAAGTACGTTTACCACATCAACGCACCATATCTCATGTGGTAAACTTACTTTATAATCACCCTGTATATAATTTCTCACACACCAGTAATATATTGCAAATAATATTATAATATACAATTTCCTGTTATGGAAATTATACCTTCTCGAAATGGCAGCAGTATTCTTCAGTAGATGGTGCTGCAATGTTTCCATATTAAATCCAATGTGTCCACAACCAGTTTTCCAAGGTAAAAGTGTTCTAATCTACGATCTAATCTAATCTACAGGGCACTATACACAGTAAATAAACTTTGATTTGATTTGATTTTGCCTTACCCCACTCCTATAGAAACCCAGTGGAATTTTCCCCAAGCTTACCTCATTCTTGGAGTGCTTGCATCTGACAATATCCATCCATGAAGAATGGATATTGTTTAGTCAATAAAACAGGAAGTATTGTATTTTTTTTTTTTTTTTTTTTAATCAGACTAAAATCCCTAAACTCTGTCTTGACTGTGGCCCTCATGTCAAACTAAAACAATTTCTCACTTAACTTGTTCCAATCAGTTTTCTCATTAACAACGTTAATTATGCAAACATCTCTGTTTTACGGTGACAAGGGTTACATTTACTACCTAAAAAAGTGCCAATTTGAAAATACAACACTTCTTGCTTGAAGTTATTGTGGCCTGCCTTTTAATTAACTGCAATGAAATTCAACACTGCAATATTTTATTGCCCTCCTCTATCTTTCCTTTCTTTCTCCCCTCACTTAAATTCCTTGCCGTGTCAAAACGTCTTCTCAAAACCTCTCAATTCACGGCCGGTGGTTTGCCATCCCGTGCAAATACATTAGGCATGCTTTGCCAAGGAGTTTCCACTCAACAGCCACAAAATGAAAGTAATAAATAACCTGTCTTTATGACTCCCTCCTATGGTTTTGATAAATGCGATGCTTGTGAAATGAGATGTATTGATAGCACTTAAGCCAGAGCCCTAGATTTATTCCAAGACCAGAGACAGCAGGGTAGACGCAGTGCAGACTCCCATGACAAAAAGCAACACGCCCCTCAACCTTCATGCGATGGGACTATTGTATAGCCCTTTTGAGTTTTGTTCATAAGGATCACGTGAACGACTATCAAGACCAGAAAACTTGTTTTTTTATCGTAGGTTTCCATTTTAAAACACACAGGAATTAATCTCAAATACTGAACTGAACAAAACTGTATTTCAACATATATTTCATTTTTAAATTAGCTAAACAAAGGCATTTACTTCAAGGCACCATTTCTTATAATCACTTACATCACATACTTAAGTTGATTATTTCTAACTGGAATTATTTAACAGTGAAACCTTTTCCTTCCAGAAAGAATCAAATTCATACAGGATCAAATTACGTTAATTATTCAGTAAAAAAACTGGCACCCATCTTACTCATTGTGAACAGATAAATTATTCCATTTCAGTGTGCCAAAACATTTGTTTACATGACATATTCTTTCAGAGAATATACGATTTGTTAAGTTCTCGATAACCGTAAAAGACAAGTCGATATGCTAACGCAATACCTGTAAAATATTTCCCTAACTTGCTGCAATCAAACAGATAAACTTGTCATATCACTTGATAGTGTCTGGTGTTAATTCTTCACTGTGTTTAATTGTCTCACATAAAATCATAAGTACTATCAGATTAGATAAAAGAAAAAGAGGGGGGAAAAAACAGTGTTTCTTCTTGGATGTCATGGTGCTGTTACATGATGCAACCTCAAAAGGGGCAGCACTTTCAGGATGTGATTTTCAATGTAAAGCCAAATACAAGGCCGAACTGTGAACACTCTGCATTAAGACATCTTTGCATCCTTTGCTATTTTTCACCACAAGGAGGAGCTTAAGAGTATTTAGCCAAAAAAAACATCCTATGCAGCACTGTATGTTTAAGCTTTAGATTAATTCTATAGGTAATTATACCTGATGCAGCATCGACCTAAAAGGCGTATCTGGATTTGATCCCAGCCATGAATAATTACAGTACAATGTATAGGTGGCACACAACTCCGCTATCCTTCCAATTTCTATTGAAAACAAAAACACATTTTAGAGCTACATATTATGAAAACTTCTTTATTTCATTAGATTTTGAATCGATTGTTAACATGTTTTTCCAACACAATATGGTTTTGGTTATTACTGTATTGAATAAACAATACAGTAGTCACATATAATTGTTAACTTAAATAAAATTGCCTTACGGTTTATAAAAATAAATCTTTGTTGAAAGCCCATATTTGGCAAGACCTAAAGAAAAATGTATTATGGGCACCATTGAACAGTTGCAGGAGTTGGACAAACAAATGTTTAAAACAGGTTATCTGCTTTAATTTGTTGGCATCCCAACATGTGTTCTGTTTTGCAGGATAAATAAAGTGCCTTTTCATTATGCAAGAGTTCCAGTCCTATTAGGCCAGTAGATACAACAGGCTTAAATAGAGAGTGGATTCTAAAAGCTTGGTTGGCATGTGCTTCCAAATCCATGACACTACAAATAACTATTTCATCAAGAATAGTCTCAAAAGTTCAATATCCAGAGGCTCCCGAGTGGCACATCCAGTAAAGACACTCCACCCAGAGTGCAGGATGCAACCTATAACGTGGAGATTCCAGGATATGCCACTGCCAACCATGGCAGGGAGTTCCCAGGGGGCAGCGCATAATTGGCCAAGCACAGCCAGGGCGGCGAGGGTTTAGTTCGGTTGGGGAATCCTTAGCTCACCACCCACCAGTGACCCCTGTGGCTGGCCGGGTGCCTGCAGGCCTGCCTGTGTGCAATTCAGAACTGCGTGGTCCTCCGACGCTGTAGTTCTGTAATGGCTTCATGGCGAGCTTGCAGTGCAAAAAAAAAGCGGATGTCTTATGGCACACATTTCAGAGGATGCAAGTGCAAGTCCTCGTCTCTCCCGAGTCAGTTCGGGGGTTGCAGCGGTGAGCCGGGTTGAATAATTGGGCATTCCAAAATTCGGAGAAAAAGGAATATATATAGGTAAAATAATATATATATATATATATATATATATATATATATATATATATAAAGTTGACTATCCTTTATACTGCAAGGAACGTTCAAGAGAACAGTCTTTCACGCAGATTTCAACACTCTCTTAAAAAAACTGGAAATGTTAAAATCACTCAAAAATTGTCAGGTAGTATCAATGAAGTGCTCCCCCCATCTTTGTTTAGATTAATTACAAAGACCTCAACTCGGTAGTCAGACACATGTTACGGCACGGTTATGTTCAGCTTCCTAAAACTGGTCTGCCAGCCTTCATTAATTACACTGCCAACTAATTGTTAGCTTTGTTCTAACACCCATTTAACACCATTTCCCCATTTTATATATCACTGTTGTTCAACATTGCCATTTCAAAACTATGACAGTCTGTTTTGGTAGAATTTTGTTTATAAGTGTGTGTGTGTGTGTGTGTGTGTGTGTGTGTGTGTGTGATCTGGCTACAGAACTGAGGCCAAGGAATCGATCTGTTGATTTAATCAATCAGCTCTGGCCAGGACCAAATTGACATGGATAGCTTTTGTAAGTGGTGTTGTACCCTTCTGTAAAGCCTGCTTATGCTTTCGTGGATATCCACACGCACATGGCCAGATGTCACTGGCTTCCTGATAGATTGGGATTGATGGAAAACAGGGTAGGCATTCCTTTACTAGCACTTTCTGGGCTTGAATCACTTCAAAACTTAAATTTATTATTCTTCTCTCTTTTTTTTTTTTAAAACAGTTCTGCACTGATCTGTACACAGGCAGGCAATAAAAATAAAATCTTAAAACAATGGTAACAAACCTGATCTAATCCAACTGTGTGTGTGTGTATATATATGTGTATATATATATATATATATATATATATATAGATATATATATATATATATATATATATATATATATATATATATACACACACACACACACACACACACACACACACACACACACACACACACAGTTGGATTAGATCAGGTTGTTTTTATTTTTATTGCCTGCCTGTGTACAGATCAGTGCAGATAATAAACTTATGTTTTGAAGTGGTTCAAGCCCAGAAAGTGCTAGAAAATGAATGCCTACCCTGTTTTCCATCAATCCCAATCTATCAGGAAGCCAGTGACATCTGGCCAAGTGCGTGTGGATATATTCATTTACTGAAGTCAACAACGGATTTGTATTTTTAACTGATTTTTAGATTTTTAAAAAAATATCTAGATGATGTATTACTTTGCTTTTCAGTGACAATACATGTAATACATATGTAAGCAATAAGGCAAGACAAGGTGTGTGATATATGCTATACTGGGTTAGTCGATGAAACACCAAGGATGGAAGGTGCCCACTTGAAGACCCCAGAGAAGTACCCTACTCAGCTCAGTCCAGACGGTTGTCATGCTGATGCGCTAGGGAGGATGCACTGTGGTTGATCCCTGGAGGCAGCATTGCAGCCACTGTGTATGCAGAAACGCCAAGGAGGCAAAATAGGCTCCCTGGAGCTAGCATTGCACTTCAGCCATCAACACCAGGCACAAGGGTATCTACATCATCAGATGGAAGGACAGGCAGATGGATCACATTAGTTTACAGTAAAAGAAGCTAAGTCTTAGTTGGTGCTTATCTTGGCGAGAGCCCAGTCCAATATCAGAATTAAGTTTTAACACCTACTCTCAACATAATGGAAAGCATGAAGATCTGGATACGTCCAGTGACTGCTGTGAATAGTGCAGCTGGTGATGATGGAAAGACCTTGTGACAGCCTGGAGAGACAGCTGACAGAATGGAATAGACCCCATTAGTGTGGCTAACCACTGACAGCCCCATCTGGCAGTATCCAGCTCTGTGTTTTCAAATGGAACAGGATGCTGGAGACACCTGACCAAGGCTTTTAAGAAATTAAAGAGAAAAATACCCCTAGAGTCTGTGAGAGCGGGGGCAGAAGATGACTCAAGGTTTGACAACATGGTTAAAAACTTAGGAAAGGAAACGGATATGAGAACATGGGAGTACTTTGCAAAGGACAAGGTTAAGATCTGCAGTTAGCAATGACATGGAGCTCCACGTCTGTGTCTGGAGTAAAGTAACAATGGTTAGGGGTTTGAAGATTCGTCAAGAGAGAATGAAATGCTTGATGGAGAAGGGACAAGGGCCTCACACTGATCAGTATTTTATACAAAGTCAGTCAAGTCAGTTGAATGAAATCCAGCGACAGGAAGCAAACCACAGTTTTATAGTATATCAGCACCCATGTCACAGATGACACGAGAACTTGAATAAACACAAGTAGTGATTAACCTAATGATCCTTGTGAACCCGGTCAGATGAACCAGCATGAGACAGAAAAGAACCTCACCTGGCACAAGCCTGGAGATAAATAGCCAAGAGCTTCTGATAAATCAGAGTCGGACACAGTAAACAAGGATCTCTGTTTTGCGTTGGAAAGGTTAGGTGGAACAGTCAAAAAGAAGCTGGATAGATTTGGGGATAACATCTATGCATATGGAAGCAAGAGGTTTTGAGTTGAAAAAAGAGAACGGAGAAAGTACAGACTATTCCTGTAAAGCTTAGGCAGGAGACTGAGCACTTAGTTAGAGAAAGGAGACAGCTAAGGAAACAATGGAGGAGAGCAGAACAAAGTCAGAAGGAGGTACTCAATCTATTACAAAGGGTCATAAAAGATAAGCTTGTAACATTGCGCAGCGGTGAGCACCTATGGAATCGCTGCAAAATGAAGGAGCGTGTGAGAATTTTTATGAAAACCCATTGAAAATTTGCAAAGGAGTTATTCACCAGGGAGAAAAAAGGCGCACTAAATTCCTTTAGACATTCCACGCATCAATCCACCAGAATGCCAAATGGAGGACTGTGCAACTAAACGGAAAGAAGCAGAGTAAGCATCTCCTGTGCCTAACGGAGTTCTGTACAGTGTACAGGAGTGCCCGTGGTGTTCTACGAATCCTGTGGAAACTGATGAAAGTAGCATGGAAAAAACAGGTTGTACCAAGAGTATGGTGCCAAGCAGATGGGGTCTTTATACCCAAAGAAAAAGATTCTATGAGTAATCGGTCAGTTTTGCCCTATTACCCTGTTAAGGCAAGATTTTTTTCAGCATTGTTGCTCAGAGATTGTCAGCTTACCTATTGAAGTTCTGCTTCATTGAGACTTCAGTACAGAAAGCCGGTATTCTAGGTTTCCTAGGATGCTTAGAGCATATCAGTGTGATCTGGCAGCAAATTCAAACGGCTAAAAAGGAGAGGAAGGAGCTCCATGTGACATTCCCGGATTTAGCTAATGCATATGGTTCAGTACCACTTGAACTTCTTTGGGCAGCATTAGATTTTTTTCACTGTACCGATGACAATAACGAAGTTAGTGAAAGCCTATTTTGCAGATTTGCAATTTTGTTTTTCAACTTCAGAATTCACCACTACATGGCAATGTCTAGAAATTTGAATAATGGTAGGATGCACCATTTCTACACTGGCTTTTATCATGGCAATGGAAGTAATTATTAAGGCCATGATACACTATGCAATTTCAGTTCAATCCGATTACATGCAATCCGATTGCAGCCTGTGATTGCATGGCTATTGCACCGTGCAACTGGGCTCTATCGCCATCAAACGGGGCTCTATTTTCATGCAATCGGATGTGATCGCCCTGGACAAGTATCCAATCAGTGAGCAAAAAGGAGTCACATGACAAAATCTTAACTGACAGGAACTTGAACTTGACAGGAGAGAGCCGGAGAAGCAATTTCCCACTCTGCTTCTGTACTCATAGTCATACACATGAAACTGTGGTAAACTGGGAAAAGTTTTAAAAGTTTTCCATGAAACATACAAGTTTACAAGCACCTGGTCAATTTAAATATTTTAATACAAATAATGGAAAGGGAAAGAGTAGCCTATATTACTTTTTTGTAAGGGACGTACCAAAATACCAACAGTGTCTGAGATGTGAAAAGTCTTGGGAGATGGTATGATGGGGAACTAAAGGACACTCTTCACATGGGAGAAGTGAGACAACAAGCAGTGCAAGGGTTGAAGACCAGAGATAGCAGTGCTCTACTGGGCAAACTTAAACACTGGATATCATAAACACTGTTTATGAGTTTCCTCGACAACAGTAGAAAAGCTGGAAGCGTTAATCAGTTCACACGTCATGAAATGGTTAGGAGTTCCACTCTGCCTCAGCATAGTGTGACTGTATGGTAAAGGGATACTATAGCTGCCAGTCTCAGCTCCAACAGAGGAGTTTAAGTGTGCCAAGGTTCAATTGGAAATGACATTGGTAGAGTCACATGACAAATGTGTGAGGGAACCGTGCTGAAAACTGGAAGAAAGTGGGCGGCAAAGGAAGCTGTGGAAGATGCAAAGGTTGCCCTTCGTATCAGTGATATTATGGGGCAAGTACAGCATGCAAGAGGAGGTCTTGGTCTCAGTTCAGCCCCTTCTACATGGCACAAAGCAGCCCAAGCTCAACGGAGGAAACTGGTAGTCCATGAGGTGCAAAAGCAGAGGAGAGGATGAGGTGCATAAAAGCCGTTTCCCAAGCCAAGCAGGGAGAATGGACGAGATGGGAGAGTGTGGAACAATGCAAAATTGGCTGGCAAGACCTATGGATAATGGAAGAGAGCAGGATTAGTTTCCTCATCAGATCAACATATCTCCCATCACCACAGAACCTTAATCTATAGGTAGGACAGTATCCGTGGTATCCTTTGTGTTCATTGCCAGCTCCATTAAGACATGATCTAAAGTGGGTCTAAGCCAAGGACGATTTACTTGGCATCAAGACCAGGTGCTACAATGTTTGGCCTTAGCAAGACAAGTGCAGCATAACCAACAGGTTGCCACCAATATGACACACAAAGAACAACATTCCTGCATCCAGGGGAGCAGCCTCCAATAAAAGGTATTAACACCAAAACTCGTCTAGGACAACTGGAAGCTGCTAGAGACTGGAAAATGTTGACAGATGTTGGACAATGACTTATTTTCCCCACCTGAGATTGCCACATTTAACATTCAACCTCATATTGTCTTGTGGTCTGGATCAGCAAGTCTTGTTCACCCGGTAGAGTTAACAGTGTCATGGGAGAATGCTGTGGAAGCAGAACAGCAAGGATGGAGAGTCCAGGTTTACCCAGTGGAGGTGAGTTGTCGAGGATTTGTGGTACACTCCACAACCCGGTTCCTCAGAGACATCGGACTCAGTGGTCAAGACTTGCAACGCATAATGAAGAACTTATCTGAAGCAGCAGAGAGTAGCAGAAACTAGCTCAGGTTGAGGACCTCAAGTACAGTAAAAAAAGAAAAATAAAATAAAGAAAAAACAAAACACATTGAGTAAAGGAAGGTAAGTGAGCTGGGCTTAAAAGTGAAAAAAAAAACAGTGTACTTTCACCTACTTCAAACTGTTTTAAAAAGTACATTATTTAAACTGCAGTTTGCTTCCTCCAGCGCTGCACCCATTTTAGCCATTCCTTCTGACTTGAGGGAGCCCAAATACTGCAGGGGAGTTCAATAACAAACATTCACAGAGGAACTGTCCAGTAAATGCAAACAAATGACACACTGGTGAGTGACTGGCTTTTACAAAAGTACACACCATCTTCTTTCCCCTATCCTGGCCTTTTCACAATGTGAGATTTATGTTTTGTTAATTCTGGTAGAGGCAAAGGAATCTATTCAATACACTATTTTACTTCCAGCTCCAGATCAATTTTCCCAGTCCGAAAAGAATACTAGAATTAATAAACAATGGTCTTTTATGGACTAATAGAAAACCATCAAGAAAAACATTTACATATTTTTTTGCCAAAAATATACCCAATGTATTTTTGTTATTTGAGAGGTTTAAAGTACAGTAGGCAGTTAACTTTTCAGGAGGGTATGACTGAGGATAACACAAAGACACTAACATTATACTAACATGTAAGAAATCTGAATGTGTTTCAGAACCTTGTCATATTTGGAATGTATAGCTTAATGTTCTATCATAACACTTTGGTATTTAATTAAAGAATACTGCAACCAGGCTATATGTGTCTTATGAAAGACATTAAACTCAATCATTGCTCAGTATTAATAATAATCATATCAAGAATACAGCAGGTTCTAAAACATGTGAAGTCATTTCAAGAAGCCTGATAAATACAGCATACAGCCTGAATCTTTACAGTAGTGTATAATTGCAAAGTAATTTACAGATTTATCTTGTCAATTTCCAGCAACTTAAACAACAATGCTTTTAGATGACCAGACTTGACCAAAACTACCCTGAGATAGCAAAATACAAAGCCCCAGGAGAATTTCCATTAAGTTACTTTTCAGTGATACCAACCGGTTAAAAATGAAGTATTTCCTAAGTACCTGGACAAACTGCCTGTGATTAGTAACACATCCATGACCAGAAATTTATCTGAATAACTGAATTAAAAGGTTCCACTCAATTGACTGTATTTGTTACTGAGTTTGCATTAAAAAGAAACATTATACTTGAAGAATCACTTTGGCACAGTATTAATTCTGAAATGTATAAGAGACTTAGATTTTCTTTTTACATGATACAGTACTGTGGAAAAATAACTTTATCCAGCCAGTACACACACAAATGTGCGTGAGTGGGACAATTACAAATAGCATATTAATAAACTAATACAAATGTAAACAATAATAATAATAATAATAATAATAATAATAATAATAATAATAATAATACTACATGTACTGGATATTGGCATCTAAGAAAAGTTTGGAACAGTTTCTTGAGTCCTAAAAACAAAACAAAAAAATTAATTAAGATTTGTGAACATGGCCCATAATATTTGCCACTGATTTCCAAGTTACACAGTAGGGTATTTCCATAAAACAATTGCTTTAAAAAAAAACTTCTGTTCTTTTTAGAACTCCTGGGCTGTATTAAAGTTGCTGGATAAAAGTGAATACAAATGAATACAAAAGGCTGGGGAAATATTTGCTAGGAAAAACAAATACTGGTAAATCCGATCTTCCAGTGAACGTGGCAAGTTGCTGCTCAAATGACTGGCATATTATGGGTAGGTAAGATCTCAAGTTACTACAGCACTCTACTCTCTGAAGCCTGGTAAACAACCTCAACCTGCCAGCTGCCACTTAACTTCTATGATGCTGAGAATATTAGCTCTGAAGTAGCAGCTTCCTTTAAGCAACTCCGATCTTACAGTAGACTTACTATATTCTGACACTCAAGGCTGACAAGAGCTCAGCATCCAATATGAATAAGAACAAAGGAGTTTGAACCATTTAGGGGGTGGAATTTCTTATGAAGGGGACACAGTGGAAGTGGTTGTACACACGTAAGTCGCACTTCACAGATGTCTGCATGTATCTGCAATGCCACTTATTCAATTGTCAGGAATTAACATTATTTAGTTTAGGTTACTGAGACTCTTAGGCTTGGCCTGTCGATTCACCCATCAGTCTACGTTCTATACTATTCTACTGTGTACATACTCTTGATATATGTCATGGCTGTCAACTTTTTCATCATACTGATCGCTCTAGATTTAGAATTTAGATACGTGAGGGAGATGAACAGTATGCTACTGACACCCTCAAATGTGTGAAATGCACTTCCCTCAGCTCTTACTTGATGGTAGTATTAAAACAGCATGGCTCCCTCTCGTAGACACAAAGCATATATCTTTACCTAAGAATTTCACGTTTCTGAACCCTAAATGAAATGGCATATATAACTGCGTCCCCTAAACCCCCCCCCCCCCCCCCCCCCCTCCCTCCCTGAGGAAGAGAATATTTGTGCGATTATGACCATACCTAGTCACGTTGCAGGAGAACGCAGAAGGTTTTTAGCTCCGTTAGAGTAGCTTGTTGAGTCCCTTGGTGGTAATCCATTATTTTCGACATGCAGCACATACATTACAACCGCTGGTTACCTGACATAACTGCGCTCCACCCCGAGGGTACTGGCTGCGTACAACACAAGCTGCTTGTTTTTCACAAATCTGATGGAAAAAACAGGCACATCTAATCGTTCGTGTTCGAGGGGCTGCACTGAGATTTATTTTTTTTGGCTTTAATTCAGAAGGAAACATACATCAGGTGTAAGGTTTCCTCATTCTCCCTGGAACAGCAGTCAGTAAAGAAGGAATACATTCCAGGGGTGGTACGGTCAACAGGAAGTTCAGTGGAGATTCTTAAAGAGTTGAACACGAAAGATGTGTACGAATTGCCTCTGGGGGAAAAAAAAGTATTAAATGAGTTTTTGCATGTTATTTTTCGTTTTATGCATGTTATGTAACAATTTGTTGTTTTATTATAAAGTCGAATGTCTACTTTGATTTCTATACTTTCTAATTGTTCTATTGGAAGATATAAATTACTTTCTTTGTGTATTTTTTCATTTTTTAACTGCCCAAATACTTTTGTCTGCGACTGTGTGTGTGTGTGTATATATATATATATATATATATATATATATATATATATATATATATATATATATATATATATATATATATACACACACACACACACACACACACACACACACACACTGTATATAATGCCCGAAGATGCACCTGCAATCCAGTTTATATCCCGCCCGTCATATCTGTTTTCGTCGAGTTGAATTTGTTTGAATTTCAGAAAGTCAGAAAACAGTGACAGTGACATTTCAATCACCATTTTAGTGTTTGGAGCATCTTTCTTTTGTAGCATGTTTTGTAATTCATTTTTTGTTAAGTCACGGAATCGGTGTTCAGCCATTTTCTCTTGTTGTGAGGAGTGGAGATGAAAGACGTTCCTTTGAAAAGGGGCAGGACTGAAAGTGATGTGAACCAATCACATGACAGATGGAGACTATTGTCTGGTGGTGTAAGGATGTCAGGGCAATTGTTCAATCTATTTTTGATCCTATGATGAGGTTTTAACCAATCATAGGACAGAACATTCAACCACTGATTCATATATAATATTTGTCTCTGAACACATTACTTTTTGTCTGTGTTTATATCATGACCTTAAAACAGCTTTTCGAGGGGCCATCAGTTATTCAGAAATTTTTGGCTAGGTATTTTTTTTCCTATTACTGTATTATTTCACAACACTTTTATTACAGGTTCAGTTCTAAAGGCATGCATCCCATTTTTGCTAAAATAATGGCAATACATTGCTGACAGTACAAGGCTTCCTTATTCTGTAGCTGTGCTTTAGTTTGGTTTTTCATAGACCAGTAGATTAGCATTAGACACGATCAATGTCTAATACCCAAGTTTAGGGGAATACTAATACTTAGGTGGTTTCTCTTGAAGGCGTGCCAGTTGTGTTCTACAGTATTGCATTCTAATGCTTTGTTTCCATCTGCCACTGGGATCAACATGACAGATGTTTGAGAAATTGGTCCAGTTCATTTCAGTGGGTAGCAGTTGAATTGGGACTAACGGTATGAGTTTGGAACAAGGACTAAGAGAAATTACTCCAGCCCAGTCACTCCAATGGGGAAAGTGACATATGGCCTGATCCATTGGGATCATTAGCTCACCATATTGAATTCTACACTGCCAGTTAAAAAAAGGGGTCAAAAAACAAGGATTTTACAAGTCAGCTCAAAACTAATGTAAGGAGAACAAAGTTGTTTTATTTATTTTTTTATAATTGTATACTTTTTAAATTTCTAAACTTGTGATTTTTGATTTTCAATAAAGCATATACATAGAATAAAGGATGTTTAAGACTCAAAGTGCTACTCGTGGCAATTAGTCTACCGTCCTCTAATATCTACAGGGAAAAGCCTATGGAATAATAATTGACTTTGCTAATATTACCCATGGCAATAGTAAAACAGATTTGCATTTCATTACCAGTCTGAGTCCCTCATCTAATTGTAAATGTGTATAAAAATAAATGTTGTGCACAGAGGCCCCAGTCAAAGAATCTCCAATCATTTATCATGAGCCTGTAAGTATTAATCAGCACAATAAGAGTGATATTCCACCGCAGTGCAAACAGCACAGGTATTCCACATGGGAACTAAGCTGTCTCCCATGCCACATAACAGAAACGATAATGTGACGGACAATGAGCTTTTTTTTATTGACATTCAAAGGACTTTTGTGCCTCTCAATTACTTGTTTGTTGTAATTTGCTGGCTTTTGACAACAGGACATTCCCCTCTTGAATACCTGCATAGCAAGTAACTGCAAAGACAAATATACAGCAGGATGGCTTATACATTACCTTGGTGTTATTGAGTTGCGCCAGACCAGTACATGCATTGGCGAGAAGGAAGTCTCCGCTTAAGACAGCCATTTTGTTTCCAAACTGCATGTCCTTCAGTGGGCCATCAGAATTGGTCCACTCCTTTAGGTTCACTATCCCACGATGCACCAGGAAAGCAGTATGAATCAGTTCTGTTATCTCAGCTAGATTGCGCTGGCTACAATAGAAAAAGAGTGTACAGCCATGCCAATCAAGTCATTAAGAAAAAAAAAACAAAAAAAAACAAAACAAAATTGCTGTATCATTTGGTTTAAAACCCACACACAAAAAGCAAATACATATATAAATAAAGATACATAATTAATTTTATTTTACACATTCTACATACATGTACTTGTAAAACCTCTTAGAGGAGTGATAAACTAGACAATTCACTAGAATTTTTTTTTTTTTTTTAAATGGTTGCATTAGCAATTTTATAAAAGCTGTTTTCCGAAAGCCCTTTTTTCTATTGCGAATAACTTTTACTTTAATTTTTCATTTGTTGCAGGAGTGAAGTTTTCAGGTTCAAGATGCACCTTGTGAAAATGTTCTTGCTGCTTCAGAGCAGCTTTCATAAATGACAGACAAACACAAAAAAAAATTTAATAAAAAAAGATATGAAATCTAGTTAAAATGGGACATTTAAATGACAAAAAGGGTTCTGACACTGTTCCATGCAATACAACTTTGACGCCAAAATCCTGCAGCCCAATTTGTGCACAGTATTATAGTATTCTATTCATGGTGCATAATAAGAATACACAGAAAACAAGTTAATAGTATAGCAGAAGAGTTTTTAAGGTGAAGTATAAAATAAAATAGACCTCCCTATTTTTTCCAGCAAAATGCATTTAAAAAGATTCAGAGAGAATGGTCTCTGGGTTCTTAAAATGGGACTTTAATTGCATTGGCCATAGCCCAGGCAAGAACTGCAAGGAATTTTCATCTTAATTCTGTTGTTGAAATGGGCAGCTGATCAGCATTTGAAGCTCTGGGTTGAAGAGACAAGATGCATGATCAGAATACTAATCAGGAGCTCTTGGACTTGGAAAAAAAAAAAAAAAAAAAAAAAAAAGGATAGCTTTGTGGTGTCATATTGCAGCAGAAGATCCTAGGACATATAAGCATCCCTAATGTTGAGCAGCTATCTTCAGTGATGCCTCATTTCCCCAGCTGAAGGCAGCCATTAATACCCAGGAAAGATCAACTCCACCTCTCTGACCTCTGCTGTTTCAGGAGTGCTAATGACAGTCTTGTCTCTTCATCAAGCCCACTAGGGTTTTAAATACAACCAGCTTCCAATGCAGACATCAATGGTTAAACCACAGGGAAAATTTCTCAAGCTGTATTTTTATTAGTTACTACATGAATCACATTCCTCTATAAAATGCGCCATAAAAAACACCAACATCTGACTGATGGTATACCTTAGAAGGTATATTATGGTAGAACACTACAAGGTACTGTCTTCATCAGCCAAAAGTCCATGAATTGAAGATAAAGCCTCAATTAAATTTCTGAATGGTTAACCTTGAGAAATCAAAAACTGATAGGTTAAGAACAGAGAGAGGAATTACATACTTCATTCAAAACTGTTATGAATACAGACCCTACTGGGAATTAAGGGTTTACAGATGAAAAGTGGCTTGTTGATCCCTGTCAAGCAGAACAAGACATCGCTGGTATCAAACTGCAGTACACAGTGCCATTTTAGCTCTTAGCGCTTGCAATTCTGATCCACACACCCAGCTGTTGCCACACTATGCCAGTACTGACCTCAGAGTGTTTGAGTCTGTCTGAGACAATACAGTTTTACCCTTTCTCTTCTTCTGTACCGCCTTTAGAAATGGCTGGGACGGGTACCTTTCTATAAATAGCAGCCGTTTCCAGTTGCATAGCAACGTAGTACGACCACATGTCATCTTTGTGGATTGTTTCATACAGCTCCCAGTACTTAAGTGCTGTTTTGTTTGCTGTTCTCAGGTTTGCCAAAAGCATCCTTATCAGCTGCTATTTTACCTGTTGCTGTCAAAAGTCACAGTTGGGTATTTCTTAAGCCTTTTAGGGTTTTCTCTCATTTTGCCCCAAGCCAGAAACTCAAATGAGATCAGCAGAGCTGAACTGATTAGAAGCCATATTTTGAAGCAGGTCTGGGTTTCTTTTGCTTTTAAAGAACCATGGGATGAGTTTACATAGATTGCATGGCCACTTTATTAGGCCCTGTCTACATGATTAGATTTGTAATTTCCCTGAATTACAAATGCAAATTTGGTTGATCATGTGATTTGACATGTGATTTCAAAATACTGTTTTTTCACTGAGGAACAACAATGTTCATTCAATATGCTACCAATGCATGAATACAGTGGCTTGAGAAAGTACTGACCCCCCCCTTAGCATTTTTCCTATTTTGTTGCCTTGCAACCTGGAATTAAAATTGATTTTTTGGGGGTTTGTATCATTTGATTTACACAACATGCCTACCACTTTGAGGATGCAAAATATTTTTTTATTGTGAAACAAACAAGAAATAACACAAAAAAGTAGAAAACTTGAGCGTGCATAAGTATTCACCCCCCCAAAAGTCAATACTTTGTAGAGCCACCTTTTGCAGCAATTACAGCTGCAAGTCTTTCGGGGTATGTATCTATAAGCTTGGCACATCTAGCCACTGGGATTTTTGCCCATTCTTCAAGGCAAAACTGCTCCAGCTCCTTCAAGTTGGATGGGTTCCGCTGGTGTACAGCAATCTTTAAGTCATACCACAGATTGAGGTCTGGGCTTTGACTAGGCCATTCCAAGACATTTAAATGTTTCCCCTTAAACCACTCAAGTGTTGCTTTAGCAGTATGCTTAGGGTCATTGTCCTGCTGGAAGGTGAACCTCCGTCCCAGTCTTAAATCTCTGGAAGACTGAAACGGGTTTCCCTCAAGAATTTCCCTGTATTTAGCGCCATCCATCATTCCTTCAATTCTGACCAGTTTCCCAGTCCCTGCCGATGAAAAACATCCCCACAGCATGATGCTGCCACCACCATGCTTCACTGTGGGGATGGTGTTCTCGGGGTGATGAGAGGTGTTGGGTTTGCGCCAGACATAGCGTTTTCCTTGATGGCCAAAAAGCTCAATTTTAGTCTCATCTGACCAGAGTACCTTCTTCCATATGTTTGGGGAGTTTCCCACATGCCTTTTGGCGAACACCAAACTTGTTTGCTTATTTTTTTCTTTAAGCAATGGCTTTTTTCTGGCCACTCTTCCGTAAAGCCCAGCTCTGTGGAGTGTATAGCTTAAAGTGGTCCTATGGACAGATACTCCAATCTCCGCTGTGGAGCTTTGCAGCTCCTTCAGGGTTATCTTTGGTCTCTTTGTTGCCTCTTTGATTAATGCCCTCCTTGCCTGGTCCGTGAGTTTTGGTGGGCGGCCCTCTCTTGCCAGGTTTGTTGTGGTGCCATATTCTTTCCATTTTTTAATAATTGCTTTAAATGGTTCTCCGTGGGATGTTCAAAGTTTCGGATATTTTTTTATAACCCAACCCTGATCTGTACTTCTCCACAACTTTGTCCCTGACCTGTTTGGAGAGCTCATTGGTCTTCATGGTGCCGCTTGCTTGGTGGTGCCCCTTGCTTAGTGGTGTTGCAGACTCTGGGGCCTTTCAGAACAGGTGTATATATACTGAGATCATGTGATAGATCATGTGACACTTAGATTGCACACAGGTGGACTTTATTTAACTAATTATGTGACTTCTGAAGGTAATTGGTTGCACCAGATCTTATTTAGAGGCTTAATAGAAAGGGGGTGAATACATATGCACGCATCACTTTTCCGTTATTTATTTTTTAGAATTTTTTTAAATAAGTTATTTTTTTTCATTTCACTTCACCAATTTGGACTATTTTGTGTATGTCCATTACATGAAATCCAAATAAAAATAGGAAAAATGCCAAGGGGGGGTCAATACTTTCGCAAGCCACTGTAAATGTTTATTGCCTGATGAGGGCTGTCAAATTCTTTTTTTTTTTTTTTTTTTTTTTTTTTTTTAAAGTGAATCTAGTAAAAATGGATGTTCAGTGGTCTGAAAAATGGGAAGTGGTATGGAAGGATGAGAGTTCAAATCCCAGTGCAGGAATTTCAGGCATCCTATAACCTGCTTCAATTTAGCCAGCACGCTCTAATAAATGGCATGATTAAGAAGCCAATCATACTGACGATTTCTTAAAAATTTATCGTTATATTAATAAATAAATATAATATATATATATATATATATATATATATATATATATATATATATATATATATATATATATATATATATACAAAAAACACACCCCTGCTTTAATGATGCAAATGATCTTAAAAGATATGTAATCTACAAACAGCGGACAATTTAATTATTATCAAGAGATACTGTGGCGTTCTGACTATCCCTGCCACCAAATACTGGCATAACCTACATTAAAATGGCAAACAATATATATTTTGAAGCAACACAAAGAACATTTTGAGGAGCAAAGAATACAGTGGCTTATTTAGGTGTGTCATAGCAAAGGGGGTGAATACTTATGCAATCAATTATTTTCTGTTTTGTATTTGTAATTAACTTAGAACAATTTGTAGATTTTATTTTTCACTTTGACATTATGGACTTTTTCTGTGTTGATCAGTGGCAAAAACTCCTAATTAAATCCATTTTGATTCCTTGTTGTAACACAATAAAATGTGGACAAGTCAAGGGGGGGGGGGGTGAATACTTTTCAAAATGTTTTCAAAACTCAAACGGATTATATTTAATATTGTGGAGGACAACCGAAACAAAAACCACACACTTGTTTTTAGATATACTTAACAACTTAATTAAATGGTCATAACTGAGGCCCTAACTATTACACGGCCGTGAAAAACATGACACTGACCGTGAAATAATTTCTTCACTGTGAAATCGGTTCTGTTTTGTGTACTTTTACCCTGCATTGAAATCCAGTTAAGTTATGTGAACCTTTACAGGTGATTATTATCTCGTTTCAATTTAAAAAAGAAAGCTCATCCTGAACTGGACAGGATTTACTAATTGACACGTGACAGCAGCCAAAAACCACTCAGGGCTCTACTCACTGATTGGTAAATATGGGCATTCCAGGGCCGGTTTAGTAGCCTAGAGATCTCATCTGGTACCACTAGGTGAGTGAAACTTTTGTAAAATATGTGTCCAAAATAAATCCTACATGGTCATGGTGGCAAACCATTTTGTACCACCTGCAATGATCCAGCGCCACTTAGACTCCGACTAGAGTGAAGACAAAGACACTGCAGAGACAGGAAATGAATAAAGAAACAGTTGCAGGATGTTCCATGCTCACATTTAAACACTGACTTAAGTAAATTTATTAGTCACCTGTTTTGGTTAACTTCAGGGCTTTAAATGTTTTTATTTTGCTGTTTTTAAATACATGTTTATGCTTTGTAACACCACAGTGAAATTTAAGGTTTAAATAGCTGAGACTGAAATTCAAGATTGTTTAAATGTTCTGACGGTGACATTTACAGAAATGGACAGTGAATTTGGTAGGACCCCAGATCATAACCCATATGAATTCCCATTTCAAAACATCCTGGATCTGTTTGCACAAAGACAATTCAAATAAAACAGTTTACATTACTTAGCAGCCATCTCAATGTACCATGAACCCAACTTGCTAGCTGATTACCATATCCTGGACAACTACTAGCAGGCTCTAGTCAAGCAAGGAACATTTTACAAATGCTGCATGCCAAATGGGAGGTGACAATTATAGAAGATATCAATACACATCATACCAAATGGTAATGAGCCATACTCAGAGGGCTAGCAGTCACAATGAGAGTGCCTGTTTAAAGGAGTGTGGTAGAGGGAATGGGAACTGGGAAATTACTCAGGGGACAGCTAGGCACATTTTTTCATTCTCTCCATTTCTCAGTTAATGCATTTGTGACACTATCTGTAACATTTAATATAAATACAATAACTATTTCTCCAGATGATTCAACAATAACATACATTTTGTATAGTAGTTCTTTTAATAGTCTTTCATGGTTGTATGTGTCCGGCAGCAACAGTACCGCCACACACTCGCTGTATTTTTTATGTTTTCTTGTGTGGATCTCTCTGAAAGCTTGTGAGGCTTTTATATTTTAATGCCTTGTTTGACAGATGGTACATTATCGCAAGTCTAGACATTCTTTCTTACACAACATCACATGCCAAAAAATTACTTTCTAATACTGAAAAAAATGCACCAACGATATACACCACAATACCAACAGACATTCAACCACACTTCAGTGAAGAAATTCAACACAGTAAGGCAATCCCATGTAATAATTTGGGATCAATTCAGAGCCTATCAAACACCAAATGTGTCTTAATCCCAGCCTGGCAGAATCACTGTCCTTGAGTAGAGGCTGGTGTGGTCTACCCTCAAATCAGAAACTGGCCTCCAGTCAACTGAAATGCCAGATTTCGGTTTTGATGTTGTGAATGAATAGATGCCCACTATGAATCAGAGTTGAACACCAGGTATATCCAAGAATGAGTTCAGACTGTGCAATAACCTTACTAATTATACCTACATAAGAATAATGTATCTTTATGCAAGTCGTAGGGCTACCTTATTAAAGGGGAAGTCTTTGGATGGGCTGGCCTGACAGTTCATTTCCTGGGTCGGGATGTTGGTCAGCCTGGAAGGCGGAGAGTCTCCGTTGCAGGAACGTATTGACCTGGAAACCCGTAAATCTTTTCCTTCACTTGGAAGGACCGTGAAAGACGCAGAGAAAGCATTGTAAAAATAATCGTGAGTGTTTTGTTTGTTTGTTTGGTAACTGTCTGTGTATCACTAGACAGCTAAGCACGTATCCAGAGCTGTCGCCTTGGGCCAGCACAAGCCGGAGCAGCACTTCACCACAGTCACAAATTAAACCTGTTCATCACCCAACAGAAGCATTAATACACGCACCCTGGGCCGGTGACCATGTTTATCATTGTGGGGTGGATAAGGTGTTATTATCTGGACTGTAAACCCGTTGTTATTAGCTCCACGCATTACACATTGTTGTGTATTACCAGGCTTATTATTTTGGTCACCGGACCCGGATTAAAAAAAAAAATAAATCTTTCTGTAATTATTCCTGCACTGCATCACCTCTGCACCTGTTCACAATCAGCAGCCACTTTGCCACAATCCATTATCTATGTTGGACAGAGGACATTATGATGGTATTGACTGAAAAATCAAGATTAACTCTGGCATTTATTTACATTGATGGCAATAAAACTTTTACCCACTCCAGTTTTTATTACCTGCTTGATTAGCCACAGTGCAGTTAACAAGCTCAGATGTGTCTCATTAAACACGAAGCAAAGGATTGAACCTGGATCGGATCAAACTGCTTTGCAATGGTACTCTTATTTCCATCCCTGGTTTGTATTCTCCAGCTGGCACTTATGATACTATGATAAGGAAATTTAACTACAAGATGACTTTCTTCACAGATTTAAAAATGTAGTTGCTATGGATAGGATCCTATTGGGACTTGATCTATAATATCATAATTTAATTTGTACACATTACACTTTGATATAGCAGTTTTAGCTACTACTAATTTACATTTTATATAAAAACACAGCTTTGAAAATTGAAAATTAAACTGCTGAGTTTAAGTGCACAAAAGAATACGCTTGAGTTTGTGTCCTGCAACACCGATATAAAAACCGGGCCAATAATGCTAACTTGATTAATTGTCCCTCACAGCCCACAGATGACAAAGACATCAAGGGATACAAAAGAATCAAGCAGCAAGGGAACATACCAAGGCTGCACACTTCTGTGATGCTCAATTTGGAATACAAAGACAGAACAATAAAACCACACCATTACATTATGCCCCACCAGAAGAGTTACATACATCTGGCTGTATTTTATAACTCAGGCTGGCAGTTTTCCTTTTTTCCTCCATGATTTCAGAGCATTATTCACAGGAGCTTTTTCTTTTCTTTTCTTTCCTTTCCAGGGTAAGACATGATGGGAACACAAATTCACAAACCAATAATAATAATAATAATAATAATAATAATAATAATAATAAGACAATCAGAATTGCAGACTGTTCCTTGGCTAGCGACTATTTTATTAATACAACTACAATTAAAAAAAAAATAAATAAATGGGAAAAAAAAAAATCTTATGCCAGTCGTGAAACAAATATCAAAAACCACAACTTGCTACAGATAACCACACACATTTTTAGTCTCTGCATTGTAAACAGCATTCTGTCAAAAATACACAATGTGATACACAGCACCCTTATGCTATATTCCACCCCCCCCCCCCCCAAAAAAAAAAAAATAATGTTAGGAAGTCTGGTGTCATTAGGAGGGTGCAGCAGGGAAACAGCAGCCAATATGATGCTGAAAGGGGAGTGCCATGTAGGCGGGGAGGGGTTGTACAGTAGTTTCAAAGTGAGCAATGTCGTCACAGAAAAATGTGTGCAGTAGGTGGCTATCAAGGGACTGGAAGAATTCAGTCACTTCCTATTGGGCAGGCAATGAGAAAACTTAAGGAGTTTGTCTGAGGAAAAAAAAAACAAAGATCAACTGGCCACTTCTTCCAACAAGAGTGACACTCCATGCCTCGTTTTGACTGCAACTTATGTAATAAAGAAGTCATTGACACAATCCGAACTGTGCCAAATATAACATTGAATTCTCGTAACTTCCTGGCTCCACTTTTAAGCTACACAAATGTGAAACTGGCGCCTGTAGCAGTGGTCTCCTTACATTCTCTTTTAAAGGCATGGGAGGGAAGTCAGAAAGTAAAACGGTAACACTCGACTTGCCTGTGGCTACAGAGTGAAAAAAAACTAAAAACAACACAAATTAATTGCCATTCAAGGAAACACTGCACTTTTCAAATGTGATGGCATGACCCACAAGTTTGTATTGGACGTCTGTGGAGAACTGGAGGAACATTTCCATTGGATGATCTGTCTACAGACTGTGACTGGCACAAAAAATACCTCAAATCATCAAACTTCAATTCTAAAACTCCTTTTATTAAACTCAAATACTGTCCAGTGAGATCTAAGCCACCAACTACCCAGCTCTTATAAAAGTTTAGGAGCTCTCAGAAGTACTAGTATATTTTATATTCATGCTCTACCATGTTTTCATATGTTCATTGTCTACTATATATGTATATACTTTCTGTATTTATTTCCAAAAAGGACAGAGACCTACTGTAGATGAAAATCTGTATACCATAACAATATTTTATTTGGGTTTTCGAAATACAGCAAATTTGACAGACCGGATAACAATGACTTTGCATAACAAATGTACAGTGTCGAGAAAAAGTTTGTGAACCCCAATGATAATTATGGAAATTCCACAGTTTTACCATTCAGTCTATGTGAAAAAAGATTACAAGATTCAGTCCCCATCCTATATAAACATCAGAAACTTTGTGAGTTTGGTCTTCACCTTACAGGTGTGTGGAAACACGTCATGCCACAAAATCAAAAGAAATCTCTGAGGACCTCAGAAAAACAGTTATTGATGCTCATCAGTCTAGAGAGGGTTACAAAACCATTTCCAAGGATTTGGGGCTCCACTGTCAGACAGACAGACAGTCTACAAATCTAGAAAATTCAAGACCACAGTCACTCTACCAGGAGCGGTCATCCTACCAAAATCTCTCCAAGAACAAACTGGAAAATCATCAAGGAAGTCACAAAGAACCCCAGAGTAATATCCAAGGAACTGCAGGCCACTTTCGCCTTGGCTAATGTGAGTGTTCACTGAACTATCAGAAAAAGACTGAACAAGAATTGTGTTAATGGAAGGATAGCCAGGAAGAAACCACTGCTCTCTAAAAAGCACATTGCTGCCTGTCTGAAATACAATTTATTTGTGCACAGTGGTGAAGTGTTGTCCGGGTTGGTGCTGGCCTTAAGTGATAGCTCCCGGTACATGTTACCCGCCTAATAAGAACAAACGAGTATTAGAAATGACAAAACAAATAAAAACTAACGGTTACTTTGTATTTTCCTTAAGTGGTTCTCTCTCAACTATAAAAAAAAAAACAGATCGCTTTGCCACGCCCCCTTGGTTAGCAAGTGCAACTGTTTTGCCTCCAATCCGTGGTTACCACATCGCTTCCTGTCTGGGACAATGACTTGGTGTACCGTGGCTTCCCCACCTTTCTAGATGGCCGACTTCTACCTTTCCTTGGAATGAATTGTCAGACCATTCAGTCTGGTGCACACTGTTCCCTTTACACAGCGTCCTCAGGAGGGAGATTTATAACCAAGATTCATTCTTTCTCTGTCACAATAACTTAGACAGACAAATATTATTGTTTCAACAGACAGGTTTAACAAAATCTTCTGCACTGACAAATCTGGATTTTGCACCTTTGTGCAAAACCGATTTTAAAACGATATAATTTGTTTAATTTATTAGTTACTGCAGTAAGCTGTTCGGTGTTGCTGTGCTTCATTAGCTTCACTAGTTTAATGGTGTGTGGAGGTTTAAGGAAACAGCAGGTGTCTTAGCATAATAAAACTAATTTCCTTTGTACAAAAACCTTCACACACCATCAAGATATAAGTCAGTAACATGGTATGTTCTGAGCACGAGCACAGGATGCTCAAATTTCAGTAATGGTGTTTGCCTACATGGCAGCACTCTCTGTCACAGGTCATGTTATAGAATCGTTCATTGACAAGACTCATACTTCGAACGTCACGTTTTAATATGTTTTTTACACCACTTGCGTTTTAGTAGAACACAATATGATTTCTCACACTGCTAGCCAGGCAGGAGTATTAAAATTCACTGAACTATTCTGACTATAAGCTGTGTTAGAAATTAGTCTCATAAAAAACACAATCCGCAAGTTATTCTGCTTACTCTTCGGTGGTTGAGAAGATGAGATAATTATTTCAACCAGCACTGTAAAATACATCTACAGGCTGAAAGATAACAATTGTGGCACAAAAGATTTGTGACACAGTAGTTCAATATGGGACAACAAGGCTGGAAAAAAGAGATCCCAGGTGGCTTTGTTTATATTTGGGTACCATGCCTTCAAACATTTCCGCTAGTCGAGGTAACTGATGAAGACACTAGCTGAAACATTTGTCTACTTGACTTGTTTCCCATTGTTTGGTGCCTCAGACTGACACGTTTCAATGCTCTGTGGTGAATGTTTTTATTTTTGTACTGCAGAATTGGAGTGGCATAGATTTCACCAACACTATTTCCAAGAGTAACAGAATATAATGAACAAAAAGGAGTGTTAGAGCTATTGTGGTCTATTCGTTGATCTAAACAGCAGTGGATCAAAATGCAGCCATCATATTTCTTAAAACAATAGGACTTTTGTAACAGTTTGAGAGAGTCTCTTGTATGTATTTATGTTTGTATATTTTTTTTTTTTTTTTTTTTTAAGGTGTGTGAAATGACATGTTGAGTCCTAATTAAACATTTAAGCAATGTGTGTATTTAGATCAGCAGCTCTTTAGATCAATTCAATAGCTTCCAATGTCTGCTACTGCAGCAATCCCAAAAAGTATTATTTAGCTTCAATAGCTGAATACATTTTTCAATCATTTACCTTTGACAGTTGGAATACAGATAGGCAAGTGGACCACCCCTGTGTCATAATTCTGTGAGAACTGTTTTATTTGTCCTAAATAACTGGGCACTAACCAGGCCAACTGTATCAGGACACAAGGCTTGGTTCACAGTTGCATGTGGATATTTATTTCAGCTAGTCACGAGGCAAGACCTTTAACCAAGCCCTGTGCACAACGTGCATTTCAGCGGAGGGAGAAAAGCTTGACAGCACAATCCTGTTTTTATCACAGTCTCTCCAGCATCACATGGCTTGTTAACCAGGCCTCAAGACAGGGGCTGCGGTCCAGAATGACAAGTCAGCGTCAGCGAGTGGATAATGAAAATAACGCCACACATTCATTCTGGATCAGATTAGCTCAGCTTTATTAAAAATCAAAAGTAAAGTTGATGCCCCGGTGCAAAGAATTGCCGTCATTTTTTTCTCACTTATCTCTAAGGGCAGTTTCCTTCATGAGTTGGAATTTGCGGCAGCTCAGAATTGATATCCATCAGGTCCACCTCAGTGGTTTAGAGGTTATTCCAAATTGCTACTGTACCAGCCAGCACGCATACTGTACTTTGTGATGCAGTTCTGACCTTGTGCCGATTGGGTACCAATAATAAAACAAGCGTTTTTTGTTTTGTTAAATTTCTAAACTGCTTTTAAACATGAAGTATACCATATACTTTTTTGTGTCTGTTTGCTATGACTACAAGTAAATATATCTCAGTGTAAAACTAAACAGGATAGTGAATGCTCTATGTTTAAATCTGTCTAGCCCACTTTAGACATGATCCTTTTTTCTGAACAGATTGGATATGTAGAAACAACTTTGTAAAGTAAAAAGAAGTTAAAGTTGCCAAAAAATTACACTGCTTTTGATACAACTGAAGAGCTAAATTGGACTGCGAAAACTGTAATTTGGAGGCCATGGAAGGTGTTTTCCACATGGTGCATTTCAAACCAGCCCCTGGCCCTCAAATGATGGATAGAGATTGTCTGGTCAGCATCCATTGCCATCAGGAAAGAATGAAGTATGGCAGGCAGACCTGCCTCAGTCATGATATTTGGACACGGCTGCCATGTTACAGTACATGGATCTGTTTGTTTGCCATATCACAAGGAGGGAGATCATTGAATACTTTATGCTTTACTTCTTTCTCATTTTAAAAAAAAAAAATTCTATACTCTCTTCCTTCTAATAATAATGGCATACATTTTGTTCGATTTCATTGTTTGCAGAGACTCAAATATAATCTTGTATCTGAGCACCAATGTTCATCTTTTGAATTCTTCACTGTCCATTCATCACAAGTTTACTCTAGCAACCATATCAAAGCATGCCAGATGCAGCCTTTGATGAGGGTGTGCACAGTGGCTCAGCAGAGTCGAAACAGAAAAGAACAAATTGCCAACTAATCTGATCATTTTATTATGAAATGCTAACGTTTAATAATCTGCTTGGTAAGAAGTATATCAATGTTGATAACAAAAATGCAATAATGACCTGTACAAGGGAAGATAGCTTTGCATTATTGTAATACAATCTTTTATCTGTAGCCTGTAAAATAACATATTACTTAAGGTTGTTTTTTTTTTTTTTAATAATGGTTCTATATACGGAGTATCATAATGCATATAAGTTATATATAATATATATATAGTATATAATATATGCTTTTTATATATATAATAATATATATATATATATATATATATATAATATAAAAATTTTTTATATACCTTAAAATCAATATTTATCAACCAGGGCACAGTGCTTCCCCGCGATTCTCAGAAGTACATTCTCAGACAATTCACAACAGCCTTCTCTGAATAATCTCACAGGTTATTTATATCTATTTTTTTATAGAAACAAATGACTTACACTATATAGATATACACACCTCCAGAATGTCGCTGATAAACCGCTGAAATCTCAGCAGCGAACCAAACTCTCTGTGTAGCGCCGTCAATCAACCCTTACATTATGGTCCTTATAGCATCCAGGCCTGCTGTTGAACATTATTTTAATACTAAGGTACTTCTCTTGTTATAATTTTAGTAGTTATAACCTCTCTTTGAAAATTGTATTGATTTGGATTTAAGAATCATTTGCCGACCGTGTAATATGTAGTTCCCAGTGAAAACTCCCATTTTTGGAAAGAATAGTGTAAATATACATCTTGCTATGATTTAAATACATCAAACATTTGCCTTATTGATGCACTACCTGTTATATTGCATTAGGAACCTGGCAGCCGGTTTAGTTTGCTTCTGGTAAATTACTGAACACACTGTAAATCAAAATATTTCTGCTAAAGATCGCTCTGTCCAGTATAAAAAGGGGACATTCCATGTGTCTCTTGTTATTTTTACATTTATTTATGTATTTCTTTTGTTTGATAATTTAATAAATAGGATTCTGCTTTAATAAATATGTTTAAAATCATGAAATATCTATTTACAGACTGTGAAATGCTGTGAAATAAGCAATTTCTTTTAACTGTGAAAAGAAAACAGCCCTACTTATTCACAAATTTAAAACAAACCATGTGTGTGTATATTTTCATAACATTAAACACCTAGTCATAACATACACTGCACAGAATTTAAAGTTAGACAAACTCTGACTATGTTAATAACACAATATTGACAAAGACTTCGGACTGAAATGCTTGTCCTAGTTTATAGCTTTGTTTTTTGTAGAACTACATTTTAAAACACACCAAATTAATTCGGGCTGCAACGTTACCTTGGGTAGATTCCGCTCACCATTTCCTGTTGCAGACAGGCCTCTGCTGCTGTGTTGGGTCCTGCTGCTTTGGACATCAGTAGCACAACCAAGCCTCTCATCTGGAGATTATTCCTGCTGTCGTAGACAAACCCCCTGTGGACAGAAACACACATCACTGGCACTGTTCATGAACTGCTATTAGAACACACAGAACACTGTTGTGCAACACAATTAATCTCCATTTTAAAAGGTCATATTTCAACGACACAGAAACTGTCCATTGTGAACCTGGAAAAGATAACTTCTGAAGCAACAACTTGTAGATGACATTTACTTTTCTCTTATGTTCCAGTGAACACACACACAGTAGTAGTCTTACAAATACCTGCAGTACAACTAAATCATCTTTGGTGCAGTATATTCTTTAGGTCAGGTCAATCTGAGTGAAAGACTGTGGCATCATAGCCACTGCTGTTTGCAACAGGTTTTCCCCTGTCCTTGCAAGAATAAAAGGTCATATACTAGGACTTGGATATCATCACCAGGCCTTGGCAACACTAGCATTTTGGGTTAAACCTCAAAACATCGATGATGGCGATACAAGACAGTAGAGCCTACAGAATGACTGATGCAATGCATTTTAAAAATATATGAGGTGAGCAACACACAATTAGATTTTACCAAATGGGATACCTTTATACATTTTTTTTTTCCAGTTGATAGTAGAAAATATGCCTCCCGCTGTAGAAAAAAAATATAATCCGATGCTTTTCTTCAGCTCATTTTCTGTGGCATTGTACTTTGGCAAGGCAACCTGGTTTTAACATTGTTTCGGTGGAAAGCTGTACAAGATGCCCTCCATGAATAACAGACAACTTTTGTGTAGTATATCTGTTAGAACTTGACAAGCTGAGATTTATTGGCAATGTCATTTTTAAAGCAGCTGTAGGCCAAAAAAAAAAAGCCTTATTGGAATCCTTCATATTTTCCACACTAAACAAACAGTTTCTGCTTACAGCGTACGTCTTGCCAAAAGCCATTACTTGTCTAATGGTGAGGGCAGGACTACAAGGATTACTTTAAAGACACATATACAGTACTAATTAAAACCTGGTCAGTGATAATCAACGATGTCTGAAAGGACTGGTCGAAAATGTATTTCTCATGACTCAATTTTAATCTTGTCAACTTTATGCATATTTGTTAGAAACACGACTTGCTGGGTGGCTTGCCATGTGCAGTACAGCTGTTTATTCTGGTTAAAATAAAATCTGTGCATGTTGCAGATGATATCACATTGACTAATACAACGAATTAAGGAGAGGTCATTGTCTCAGAAGTGCATAGTTGCCAGCAGATCTATACTTAGTCTTTTCCTAGGTATCAGTAGTTTAGACAAACTGATGGGGAGTTTGGATTTAGTGTACACAATACAAAAAATGTCAAGTAGACAAACGTTCTGGTCATTATCTGAGCAGTAATCTCATGCATATGAAGGCATAAGCTGTAAATTCTCTTGCGTTTTATGATGTACTGTACACACACTTTTCAATTTATTATGATATTTTAAAAAGTGCTTATTAATAATAATAATAATAATAATAATAATAATAATAATAATAATAATAATAATAATCCATCCATCAACTGTAAAAAATCAACAAAAGGGTATTAGCACTGGACATTTCTATATTATAAAATGGCCAACAGGTAAAAAGGGGTTAATGCAGAATACAAATTTCGAATTTCTGAAAATGTATGAACACAGCCTTGATTTTAATTTTAAATCACGGTGAGAATTTTCTTTTCTTAATTGTGCAACAAGTTTTATTTAACAACATATTCACTGCTATTGTTATTTCTATTTGGCTTTATCCAAGATTCATGACATAGCTCAGAAAAGCACAGCCTCTTTCTTTTCATAATTCTTTCAAAATTATCCGGCAATACTTGAGGGTAAACCAATAGCCGTGCAGTCACAACACAATTACATGCTGTACCGCACTAACATTTTCACATATTGCTAAACAATCTCATGTAAATGAAATGCAGAAAAATCAGTCCCCAATAAGATAAGCGTTACTTCTTGCTCTCTCCCTCTCTAGAGACAAAACTCTTAATTTCATTCACACTCTTCCTTAAGAATGTTTTGTTTTTTGGGTTTTTTTGTATTACATACTAACATCACTGAGTGTAATTTATTTATGCAAACCAAAATCAGGGTTTTACATTAGTGGTCACTGTCATTTTTAAGAAAAGAAAAAAAAAAAATAACACAGCCCAGACCATTATTAATGTTTCTAGTCGAGAATAATTAATACATAGATCAGGATTGAATTTTAAGCTCAATATCTGCATTATCTGGTAATATTTTGTGTTCCCTTGACCTCTGATGGGGAAGCATTTTAACGGTCTACAAGCTCTATAACTACTTGTTCAAGTGGAGCAAGATCACTCTGAGAGGTACTGCAGCTGCTTGGAATTGTTTATACTATGTTGCACATCTTGTGTGTGTGTGGACCTGAACTGTCCAGTCTACTTCAGTCATTTTTTCATTCTAAAATATACTGTACAGTAAATCCATGCAAATTTAAAATTTCGCTGTAAAGAAAATGCCAAATTCTTTTCAGCACATTGGCACTGGTACTTTAGGTCAAATTACTGAATACATTTAGGCTCAGTCCAATAAAGATAAAAAGAAATGCATATAAAATATCAATCTTGTAATACTGTATTTTCAATTAAGAAATTAGGGCTCATTACATCTCAAATTAATGCAAAAGCTCCATTGATAATACTGCAGTTGGTTACAGTAAATGCAATGTGTGCACAAGCTGTAATTAACATAAAGCTCATTGTCATTAATCAATTCGAATAAGAAGACTATCTACATAAAGTACACATAACAGTAAAGTGATTGCGAAGCGCTTTATTTTTTTTACTTCAATTCAAAATATTAATTTTTCAAGTACAATTAGTTAAAAACAAGAAAAATGTGACAAGAAATGAAATGCAGGGAAACAGTTAATTACTTTACATCAGCAATGCAGACACTAACTTTAAAATCAGGCAGGACAAACTGCGGCCAAGTTGTTGAATACAAACATCTAAAAGGATGCGTTAGGATACAGGAAAGATACAACACCCAGAAGCAAAGTTACACATGCTTACCAACAGGTGTCAATATGTTTGATATGCTTTTTAATAGTATACTACACTGCATGGCATACACTGTATGTTTTAGGACAGGTTTTTAATAGCAGGTTTTTACTTGTCTACATCACATCTCAGAATACAGTAGGTAAACAGTGAAGTGAAAATTGGGCCACCACAGTTGCCATGGTAACAAACTCAAAACACTTTATACTTCTAGACTGCTGATGACATTTCACCTATTGTATTCCACGAAACACTGCAGCTAAACCCAATTTATGACATCAATCATTTTCAGTTTTTACCATGATGTCACCTGCTTTAAAAAAAAAATCATACCTAAAGCACCTCTCAGAATTCCATTCAACTGCAATGTAAATTCGAAATGGTGACATCACAATCAGTCACTTGCCTCAGCCATTCAATGGTATTCTCTTCATCAACCTTTCCCCTCTTTTCAATGAAAATGACAGACAAAATGGCAGTTGGTAATGGTTAAAAAACAAGTACAGCTGGATTTTTAAGTTGTACATTGAACACTGCAGTACACTCTAAACATAGAGTATAGAGTTCTATTATATTAGCACTTCACAACTTAAACATCTCGGCTTTCAACCTTGGTCCAGTCACATCATCTCGAACGGCCCTATAACCCTATATTAGCAAAAGCTGACTTGAAAGCTGGGATGAGCTACAGTATAGTACACAACATGAAATAGTCTCATAGATGAGACTACTTTAACAGTCCATCTCTTATCTGCTGCTTGTGGGGAGATTGTATGTAGATCTTGACATAACTTCCAAAACACGAAGAAAAAAAAAAAGTGTGGCTGTTTTTGTGAAGCCACAATTGGCAAAATACTCATGGGAACAGCCTGCAGCAACTTCACATACTGTACCAAACGAAACCATTCCTAAGCACAGGGTTTTAGCACCACAGACTGAGACAAAAAGCCATAGCGTTTTTTCTACTCTTAACAGGCTCCAGAAACCTTTTAAATGAATAACTTTTATTTTTATTTTTACTGGTTTTGTTAAGTAAAGAAATTACACACGACTTGCCAAATAAGATAAGTAAAAGACGCTGTTCAAATAATAATAATATAATACAAAAAGCATCATGAAATAATTTATCATTTTCAAATTTGCCAGGATTGTTTTTTGTATTTAGGAGACACAAAAAAAAGAGAGAGCCAGGAAAAGAGGAAGAGTGGAAGAGAAAGATTGCAAGCAGTCAGTTCACATTCAGAAGCTAGAAAAAGGGTAGGCAGATAGGTATATATCAGGGAAGCTGTGAAAATCTAAGTTCATTAGTATGTGACAGAAGTGCATGCCAAGCCAAGTAGAATTTTTCAGTAGACCCACAAACTGAATATTTAATTTTTTCAAGCTTTAGATCCTGCAAAAGGATAATATGTTTAGGTTGGAAAGTGAAACACAGGACAGAATTTCATTATATATTTTAGATAGCAGACCTTTGTTGTAGGGGTCGAATCGAAGCACACAGTCAAGCGTGGACTCAGGGGGGTGTGCAGGGAACTGTGCTACTGTATTCCTGACAATTTCTAATTTGTAGGTATCTGAAAAAGTGGGTTCTGGGCAGATTGTATTTCTGGGAGAGTTGTTGAAAGAACCAAAGCTATTGTCGATAAATAGGTCTTTCCAGACACTTAACACCGTTCCCATGCTATAGGTGAAAAGCAGTGTCTTCCACTGAAGGAGGAAATAAATGGTTTCTATCCACAGGACACTGTAATGACACTGATTGTAAACCAAAGTGTTGTCTAAATTGTGTCCAACTTTATAAGACTTCATTGTAGGATTAGAACTAAAATGAGATTTAGTTAATGGAAGAGGAGAACACAGCAACACAGGTAAGCAGGTGTACTGAAATGGAATAACTTTTAAACTGATTCATTTTCTTAGGTTTTTGTTTCCTTTTTATTATTTTTGCAATGATTCAGAGTGGTTCTTACTGCAATAACTCAAATACTTATTTTCCTGTGCTACGGTTATTTCTCTTGACCGCAGCTGCTGCTGCTTGTTGGTTTTAACTGCGGGCCACAGACCTACTGTATGTAACATGTATTACTTTTCCTCAGTGCTGGTCCAGAGTCCTCCTCTGTTGGACAGATGTTTCAGAGAAGATACAGTAAATATAAAGCCTTGATAAGTTACCTGGCAACCAGAAAAAGACAGAAACACATGTTGTAGAGGACAGGAAACAAGCATCAGCTGGTTAAAGATCCAGTATCAGTGTCATTTCCTTCAGTGTAAACTTGAAGTGGAAATATCAAGGCAAGGCAGCCCAAGGAACAGTTCACTTGGACAGTTTTAATCCAGGCTTCTTAGGAAAAATCAGAGCTATGTATCAGGGCCATCACTAAACTACACAGACTAGAGTCTCACCACCAACTCCAGAGCAGGCACTAGCTGTCTTAACACACTGCAAATTACACCTCCCATTGCCACAGTTCTCATAACAATTATCTTCGGGGAATAAAAAATAAAACCAACTAACCAAAAACCTGTCTATCCACAATGCAAGAGCGCTTCAGTTTGCACATTCCATTCTATTTTTACTAGTGTTTATCAAAATTTGGCCCAAAGTATGACGGGTCACATGTTGAAAAAGTATAACCATACAGTTCTCTGTGAAGTAAGCATACAGTGTAATGATAAAAAATGCATTTCTTTAATATGCTTACCTTTCAGAAACAACATGGGGACACTCAGATTACCACTTGTGAGATTGTTGTGTTGGAGAGGACTTTGTTTCATCTTAGGTTACCCGTTATCTCATTGCAGCAACCACTGCCCAGCCTATCACTTCTTTTGCCCTGCCAAACATACTGTTGGCAGCAGACTTTACCAAACTGCTGAACCTTGGAGGAGGGGACCACCCTGGGAAGTCACCGGATCAGTAGGGGTTACTACAGCACAATGCAGTCTACTATCGCTGTGGATTCCCAGTTAAGATCAGCCATTTGAACCACACTCATTCCAAACAGTGCTTTTACTGTGTGTGCTGTTGGTGACGTAAAAGACAGGGGCGTCTTTCTGATGATAGATTTCTGTCAAAGAAGAAGCAGAACCACAACAAATAGTCTGAAAACAGAGAGGAATTAGAAAAGAATTCCAAGAATGGTGTAGATCTCAAAAGCAAAAAGAACGGACAATAGACAAAAAAAAAAAAAACAAGTATGATACTGTACACAAACAGCTACAACTGAAGCTGCTACAGGATTCAGGAAAGACTCTCGGAAAAGGTGGTGGTGTGCTTTTCGAAAGCAAAATCGGAATAAACCAGCTTCATAAGGCAATCCTCTGGGCTGTGCTGTAAGGGGCCAGAAGACAAGACAGAGAGAGGACTCACGGGGTGAATAATATATTTGACAGGCCAATCAAAGACACAGAATCACTTACAGAGCACAGCACATGACCAGCAGCACTTGAGAGAGGCAATTGGTAAGAGAGAAACAGAACCGACAGCAATGTCGCAAAGGCTACTGAGAAAACCAAGAGCAAGAAAATTGATCAATTTTTCAGATACAGTAAATCTGACAGACAAGAGCACAAGGATTGAGAATGGTTGAAAATGATTGTCCTCGTTTTCAAGCCTTTAGTGTAAACCAAGTCCTGCATCAGTAGTTCAATTTCAAGTGAAAAAGAGAAAGCAGAAATAGAGATGCTGCTGTAATAAGACAAGCATATAATATGAAATATAATAATTTCTGGATCTACTGAAA
>NC_054539.1:60556065-60721065 GCF_017654505.1 Polyodon spathula
GTGAGATGTTCTACTTTTCAGCAGTCATATGTAAAGTAGGGTCAATGGAGGTTTCATTTTACACAATCATGCTGATTACATGCGTATGCTAATCATTACACACAAATCAGTACAGTAGTGCTATATTTAACCTAATCTGTGCCAGAGCTTGGGCAAGTTACTTCTCTCTAGCCCAATTACACAGCTTGATGAACTAGGCCTAAATGCTGAGCTAACTGGAACCTGTCCATGGATTTACAGTCAGCTTCTAATAGACTGAAACCCAAAGCTATTGAAACATATATAAATACATACACTACAATATTAAAATAAAGTATCTAAGTAATAGTCTAAGTATGGTATTGTAAAATATATGCAACTAGAGTAATGATGAAATTTGATTGGCCCACGGCAGCCATGATTTTCAGTGCAGCAACTTCATTTGGCCAAACTTTAAAGAAAATCATACCTGGATGGTGCCAAGTTTTGCTTTGAGCAGATTGGCGGTTTTGTGTGTTAATTAGACTATCCGTAATTCTATTTGTAATAACAATCTGAGCATCACATCAAACTTGCCCAGTTAAAGAATGATGATGTTTTCAATCCTTGAATCTGGGGACATTGTAACATGTGTGCAATCTATTACACCTAGCACGTTTGGGAAGCCAGACAACTGCTAATACTTGTTTTTGGTTCTATTTGTTCCACATCCCCAACTGGAAATAGTATATACCCTTGCCCTAAGGAAAAGTGCATCTGTGACAGCAGTCAGTATCTTTGACAGAAGACTGACAGATGCCTGATTTGTCCCCAGCTGTTGACTGGATGGCACTTGTTGCATGCAAATGAATGGCTAGTGTAACCTTGTAACAGAAATATAATGAGTTCTGGTTGGAAATCTCCCTCCCGACCTGTGAGGGTGCTAAGTAGCGAAAGGGGAAGTCTTTGTACGGACTGGCCTGACAGTTCATTTCCCGGGTTGGGAAGTTGGTCAGCCTGGAAGAAGGCGAAACTCTGTTACAGGAAAGTATTAACTTGGAAGGTAAACCAACACTGTACCAATAGTCACAGAAATAACTCTGTTTATCACCCCCCCAACTTATCTGGAATTGCAACTGTGTTTTGTGACCTGTTTTTCCCCCCTGCCCCTTTTGAAAATCAAGCTGTTAATGTGTGATTTACATATTCACACATTATCAAATGGTTTCTGTTAACAGAAAAAAAAAGAAAAAACATACAGTGCGTGAATACCGCCTGATGAACCTTTGGCGGTTTAGAACTACTTTTGAATTCCTGGCTAGTAAACGAACCTTTGAACACAGCCCTAACCACTAAGAATCTAAATTATCTTAATTCACTAAATTTAGGGGTGAGAATTGCTTTGACTAACATTAGACATCATATTTGGAATGATATTTGGAATGATGTTTTCGGAGGCAGTGTGGTCCAGTGGTTAAAGACCAGCAGGTTTCAAATCCCACCTCTGCCACTGACTGACTCACTGTGTGACCCTGAACAAGTCACTTAACATCCTTGTGCTCCATCCTACGGAGTAAATGTTAAATCAGTGTTCTATTCTAAGTTACTCTGCATATAACGCACGGTTCACAGCCTACTTCTGTAAAGTGCTTTGTGATAGTGGTCCACTATGAAAGGCGCTATGTAAAAATAAAGATAATAACATTGGGTAAAATTAATTTCTGACTTTGTTGTTTCAAATTGCACAAAATAAAAGCACAGCTTATTCCCCCTGTCATTTAAAAATATGAATTATAAACAAGAATTAGTTTCACCATTCTAGGTTGGCTAGGCAGACGCTGCATAGCCCTAATCTTTGATGACATTACCCAAGGTGCTGTGAAACCAGCCGCCTGTCTCATCAACATGTACAAGAGAACAATAAATACATGGATTTTTCTGATCCCTGTCTATTTCACTGGAAAAGAAATTCAGTTAGCAAGTTGAAGAAATCATTAAGGAGTTTTCATTGGGATCACTGTTGCCCCAAGAGTGCAAAGACTGAACTTTATAGTGTACTATGATTCTGAGCCCACAGGCCACATAAAACATGACAGTGACAATGTCAAAAAAAGAAATAAACAAATCAAAACAGCAAATTACCTTACAAATGTGTAGGCCTACACATTTTGTGCATACATAATACACATTTAAACCACCCACGTGGCTACATTTCCATGAACTTCTTTTATGTGATGTCAAAACAAATCTTTTTTCCCCCCCATTGTAATGTACTGCATTGTAAACACATTCTATTGCTATATACAACGTCTAAAATTAAAACCAACACTGTTTACCAAACGCTAATAATCACAGAATACAAAATATTTGAAGACATAAGTCATCATTTATCTCTTTTTTTTTATAATATATTTTGACAGAAGATTTGACAGAACACCGGGTATGACGAATGCATTTCTCTACAATCAGCCCATGCACCTATCAGAAGGTACGAGCTTTGCACTGCCTGCTCGGTTCTATTGCCTTGTAAAAAGTAAAAGATTACCGTACAGTAGCTTCAAATGAGTTCAGGGAGCAATTGTTTAACTAATAAAGCTAAACAAGAACAATTGCTATCATGTAATATATATAGCTTTCCACTATATATCATGTATTATACATTTCTCTGTATTTCAAGTATTATGGATTTTCTTGTTACTGCATGTTGTAAAGCGCTTTGTGATGGTGGTCCACCATGAAAGGCGCTATATAAAATAAAGATTGATTGATTGATTGAAAGCTAAATACAGTTTGTATCTGGGATTTTTAAAATATTCAAAAGTTATTATATTTGTTCCAACACAATACATTCAAATGTAACATAATGTGTTATACATAGAGAAACATACTTCAAAAAATATAATCCTGTCTATTTCTTCTCCATGTAACAGTCTTTGACACACAATAACTCATATCTTATGAATAAGACAATGAAGTGCAGCTTAATGCTTTTTGCATGAGGGTTGAGGCTTTTGCATTTGGCTCCTATGGATTGTGAAGGATGATAGCACCATGGAACAGTTCAGGATGGGGTCATAGAGTTCAGAAATTCCTTTACAAAGCATAAGACATCACTGACAGCAGGTAGCACTTTAGTATTGCATGAAATTTCCACAGTTAAGACTACAGGGATATCTGCTTAAAAAAAAATTCTTAAGTGCAGGTATTGGCTATGAAGTTGCAACACGAACTTTCTCGCCAGTCCTGTTGTGCTGACGAGAAGGAACACAGGCTCAAAGCGTCATATGATGAGGGTTATTATATATTCACAACTGAATTACATGGGTAGTTTTATTTCACTATAAACCTTTAATACTTAGGCGCATGGAGAAAAGGCTGGCCTATATTGTTATTATTATTATTATTATTATTATTATTATTATTATTACTAGTAGTCGTAATATTTTGTTTACAAAATACACTCACACTAACAGCTTGCAGTGTCAAGACGTGATGTCCCAATGTGAACCAACAACAATTTAAATTTGGCCATTACACAATGTCAAAAATACAACTTAATGTAGTGTGTTCTTGGTTAAACAGTGCGAAACAATTGTAATGCATTATTATTGTCGCTAAACTTATCTGACTTATCCCCCGGTTCACACATGAATTGCACACACACAGCAGCAGGCCAGGCCCCATGCTCACCTTCAGTCTGATCTCGTAAGTGGTGAACCTCCCTCTGCCAACCCCAACAGTCTGAGGATTGCTCACGTCAATCTCTAGAAAGTTACTGGGGGGTCCATAGGCGTCGTTCAAGTTCTGTGGTTTAGACATCAACCTTCTTGTATCGGCTATGGCCTCATCCATTACTTACTGATCTCTGCCTAATACCTCTCCCAGTCTCACTTTCTGTTTCCGATCAGCTGAGGTTCAGCTGACACAAACAGCTCGAAAAAAACAACCGACGAATCTTCCTGCACCGCACAGACCAATGGGAATTGTAGTTTTAAAGCTTCAAGTCAAACATGAGAAATACTATAATTTCAACTTTGCATATTCAGTAGCATATTTTTATATAGAGAATCATCGAATAAATCGCATACCACGAATGATCATAAGTATCCTGTTTATAAAAGTATGTTACTGAAAATGTGCAGTTCTGAATAGGGTGCAAACAAAACTGCAACCAACAAGACAGGTTAATATTTCTTGACTAAATTCGTTCTCAAGGAAATCGGGGTCCCCAGCCTTTCGAACTGTCTACATAACAAAAACATTTGAAGTATATTAAGCAGACAATTCTTATGTTTTTTTTTTTTTTTTTTTTTTTTAATGTTAAGATGATAATTTTTTGTTGCTGTGTTGCCAAATCATTTTTGGTATGTAATGGCTATTGTAATTTTTCAATAGCATATAATACAGTATAAATAATGACATGAGTGGGTTCTGTGCAGAATCCGACCAATTCAACCAATGACCATCTAAGAATTGTCTCAGTGAACGCACCCATTGGCTAAATTGTTCAGATTCTGCACAGAAGCTGCGCAGATGATCTCTGTGAACGCACGGACTGACTGACTGCAATTAGTGTTTGACTTGTCACTGCCGTGCGCGTGCCCCGTGACTCACTCCGTCCGTCCTTCAGGTGTTGACGTTTTATAATAAAGATGGCTGCGGCCATGTCGCCCTTGTTTACGGTGAAGTGTTTCATTCAATTTTTAAATAAAGATAATATTTTATTGCAGCGGAAACTCTTCTCTACAGCCAGGGACACTTTCAAGGGTGAGTACTATTTAAAACTAGATCAAAAGCTGTTTATTTTCTTATAATGATTTTTTTTTTTTTTTTTATAATAAGTGTTGTCTGCGTTTTGTCTTGTCAAAGTATTCATCATTTTGTCGGGGCCCTGTTTATTTAAATGCTCCCACAAACGAATGATTAAGTTGTTTATTTAAATGTAAGTCGTGTATTTTGCCCACTAGTTGTAACTTGGGTTGTAGTACATTTACAGTAAACGTGGGTAAGCAAGACAACAGTAATTCTGATGGTCTACCGTGGTGCACAACTCGGGTCATGGAGGGCCGGTGTCCCTCAAGATTTTTATTTTAACCATACCTTTTTAATTATTCTCAGCTCCTAAAAAGTTGCAGATTTCAGCCTGTGTTGTGACTGCTTCAACCATTTATATAAACCACTTAAGTTTGCACATCAAACAGCAGTTAAGAAGTGGTGATCTCAAATTATCCCAGTCAACTCATGCATGGCAATGTCTGATACAAGAAAAATCAGCGCACAAATATTCCTCTTAATTGAACTATAAGAAACGTTCACACTTTCTCTCCATAGTTTTATTATATTCTCTTGTCTTATATTCTTCTACCAAGAATATAAGAATGTGAACCAATTTCAACATTGAAGACATTGAGAAAGACTAGTTGTCTAAATGTTTGACATGTCTTTTTTAAAATTCTTAATAAAATAGTACTGGTGCTTGAAATGTATTCAGAGTGAAAGATTATACATGAAGATACTTTTTTAAGTAAAGTAAGCCAATGTATAAATTGTCTCAAAGAACGTTGCTTCAAATGTCATTTTAACTTTTTTTAATTTTCTTTATTTTATGGTGTTTTCAGTCAGTCTGAGTGGTTCTGCTACACTTTCTCCAGTATTGATTTATTACCATGTTTCTCTAAATTTGTCTTTAAAGAGTAAGTAAGTGGTGGGTTCTGAAAAAAAAAAAATAGCATTGTACATCCCCACGTGCTGCTACAACTGTTTAAATAAATGTAAATGTAATTTTTCTTTTCATTGTTAATGTCCTGACAACTTTTTACATGTGTATGTATAACTTCCAAATCTGTTTCAAAGCTCTTTTCAAAATGGCTACTCTAGTGCACTGGGATTTGAGATCTGTCCTGTAATTCACTGCAGGAAAAGTGAAAGTTAAAAATAAATAAAAATAACATAAATGCTCAGGCCTTTCTTTTCCATACCACATCATGGATTTTTATTTGTCTGTTTACCTGTTTAACAATGTGGCCAATAATCCTTACACTGTCAGTGCACTAGAGCAGCCATTTTGAAAACAGCTTTGAAACAGACTTTAATAATTAGAAGTTTAAAGCTGTCAGGATGTTAACAATGAAAAGAAACATTACAGGTATTTCATTTAAACAGTTGTAGTAACACATGGGGACATGTAACGTTATATTTTTCAGAACCCTGCTACTTACTCTAATGCCTCTTTTCCACTGTACAACCAAGCTGGTCCGGTTAAGGAGAGCCTGGGTTGTTTTTCCACTGCAGAGCCGAGTCACGCCACTGACTTCACAAGCAATGAAAGACTGCTGTTATTAAGTCAGTTTGCCACAAAGATGCGTTAATAGATCAATGGTACAGCTGTATGTTTTATATCACTATGTTTTGTAAATATATTTAGTAATGTCTTTATAATCAATAATCCACACATTACTGATTATATCGACTTACTAAAGTTAACTTCTTGTTTAAGGATAGTTTTTTTTGGGGGGTGCTTAAAGAAGCACCCAAACAAAAGAAACTGTGCCAGCGCAACGAAAGCCGTAGTTGTATGCATGGTACAGCTGTACAGTATTTTTGTAAATAAGTTTAGTATTGCTATTTTTTGCATTTTTTTTCTTCTTTATGTTAATATAATAAAGGCTAAGGATGAGAAATTTTGTATAATTTTGGGTTTGAGTGTGTTAGTTACATATACCGTATGTCTGTTTGCTTCAAATCGTCAGAAATTCGGGAATAAACGTTCTAATTTCTGATGCATGACTGCAGATCTTCACTTCTATCTGCCCACAGAGAAACTAAAACCTGCAGTGTCCCAAGGCTGTACTTTTCTCTCATCACACTCTCTGCCCGGCATGTTTGTTGTTTTTCTTTCTGAAGTGTACTGACTGATGCAACGTAATGATGAAGATACTTAACCTCACCTCTGGCTCGACTTGGCTCGGGTCGCAGCCAAATTCAGATGTTGTGAGGCCAGAATTTCACTGTTTGTTTCTTGTTCTGCTCAACAAATAGCCAGTGGAGAACCACCCGTACCGTAATGTGTCGGATGTGCCAGTGGAGAAGCTGTATAAAGCTATAAGTGTAAAGTTGTCAGGATGTTAACATTGAAAAGAAAAATTACAAGTATGTTATTTAAACAGTTGTAGCAAAACATGGGAATGTGCAACGCTGTATTTTTTGGAAAGTCACGTTGAAGAAGACTGTATTAGTGAATCAAAGTTTAAACGAAGTTCAAAGTCAGGTAAAGGCAATCTTTAAAATACAAGACCTTAAGTGACATGTACAGTATGGTTAACATTGAAGGTTAAACTCCTGTTTTACATTTTTGTATAATTTTTCTTTCTAGACTATACTGTTCTGACAGCCAAAAGCATACCACAGCCTGCTGTAGACCATCGGTCAATAAAGTATTCAAGCTTCAGTGGACCATTGGAACATTATGAGGACCTAATCAGGACAGGAGAACTGAAAGATGACCAGCAGCAGAGAATTGTTTTGCAGCATCTAGAGAAGCTGCAAAAAACCCTAAAGGGCTATAGTACCAGCCCGGCAAGTTTTCTATCAAAGGTGAGGACTGAAGGTGACATAAGAAATCGGAAGTTGGAAGGTAAAAGGTCATGCAACTCAGAAAGCATATCAAATGAACAGGAGGTATGCTTGGCATTCCATTCAATTATTGATCACATTGATTTACGGATCATTTAACATGTTGATTGTGTGTTCACCTACAGGGATTCAAAAGCATTATTAACACCTGCCAAAAGCTATTGATATGGTGTAGTTCCTCTGTAAGCAACCGGGACATCACTGATTCTATTTGAAAAGTTTGCAAGATGTTTTGATTGTCTTGTTGGGATACTGGTCATTACAGTACAGGGACTAATAGAATTCTTGCTAATGAAAATGTTCTGGGTTAAACATCAAGCATTTGTGCTGTTTTCCCAAAAGAGCCACCTGTGCTTTTAAAGTCATATCTGCTGGGAAATGCAGCTTTATATATTGGAGAATATTTGTGCTAGGGTAAATAAACATATTTAAGTTTTATCAGCTCTGCCCCAACCCACATTTTGACAGGTGTCTTGTAGTCTGCAGGAATAACACACACAAGACAGAGACATCGCTTGAAACAGAAGTATGTTCTAGGAGGGCATCTACATTAGTGGCCCGTTTGTTTTGTTCAAGTAGCATTTAAATATAATGCTTAACTTTTTTTTTTTTTCATTTTTCATTATTGAATTGTGTATGTGAAGCGTTTTTATCCTGCTAATTTAATAAAATTAGTTCATTTGTAAGTGGTAGTTTCCAAAATATCTAACACTATAAAATTGTAAAACAAATGTGGTGTTTTAAAATTAAGGAATATAGTGTTTGTGTGTATTCCCTAATGCAACATATTACTATGTTTGTTTATAAAGAAATATTTTACAGTGTACATGAATCAATCAGGCTAGTCTAGTTTAGCACTATACTCTGTTTTTAATTGTTTTACTTTATAAAATATTTGAATAGTATATATTCATGGAGGTGTAGAACACTACTGTCGACTTTAGATAAGGAATACATATTATAATTACTGTTGATTGTGACTTTAAAATCAGGTACACAGGCAACAAATAAAAAAAAAATATGATGAAGCAATGAGACTTGTGAAGAGAGATAGCATATCTGAGCCTTATAAATATATTTTCATAGCGAAATAAAAAATACATACCTTTTATACATTTTTATCTGCAGCAGGCAGTTAATCCAGTCCGGGGCTCTGCAGATCTTAACAAAGATACAGTTGAATTTGAATAGTTTACCACGATACTTCACTAGATCAGAGTAAACGTGACAGTTATGACATAACATCCATACTAACCACTAACCACTCGGATTCCAATTAGGGCAAGTTTGATTTTATTGATGCAGTGATATTTTAAACATCACATGTCACTTGTCAGTTAGTGAAATAACTTGGCAGACATGGGGGGGGGGGGGGGGATATACAGTCGCATTTTCCACTGCTTAACACATTGTTTTGTGATTTTTGACTAATTTGGGGGGTCCTTGATGACCGCTAGTGGGAGAGAATATTCCCTTTGCTCCCCAAGTGAGCACTGTTCCTGCTCAACACAGTTGTGTCATTAGTCTTCTCTTTTTCAATGAGAACCAACCCAGCTTCCTTTCTGACCTGGCGCCATTCTGATTGCCCTGCACAACCTCCACAGAGAAATAATACACAGCTTCACGTAAGCATGCCCTTTTAGGGTATATTGTAAGCACTACTTATTAGGGCTCAGAACAAATTGTGCACCATCTACTGCATATATGTCCCGCAAGTTGTGGGTCAGATATCTGCAGCAGAAAGGGTTTGGCTGATGAGAGGGAGATAAAGAGAGCGAGAGAACGGTGGCTTTGCTAATCTAGTTATTTTACAATCTTTCATTTCTGTTTCCAAATTGATATTTTTTTCTTTCATAAGTATTGCCTTCATTTTCTCTCGCGTAATTGATGGTGCTTCTCTCCAACTGTGGCCAGACTACTTCATCTTAAGTCACATAATGACACTTCAAACCTGCAAGGCAGGCTGATGGCTTGAAAAGCAGATGTCCTCATAGAGTAAATTCTAAATTTGATGATAACTTATTTTAACGACAAGTATTTGAAAACATGTATTTGAATTGCTGTATCCCAAAAGCCCTATTTCAAGAAACTGCAAGCTTGCCTTATAAGGAAGAAATGTTTTTCAACAGCACATTATAAATTCTATTAAATATTTTATTAAAATGGCCCTGAAGTGAGTCTTGCCTGAAGGGAAGATTTGAGCTGAAGTACATTGTACAGTGTACATTTGAGATTGGGTTTTTTCTTTTTGTTTGTTTTTTTCCGCCCCAGCATTCTTTCAGCCTGCATATGCGGTAATGAATGTCCTCTATTGTCTGGTCATTTTTTTATTTTTAATTTTTAATTCTGTACAATATTTCTTAACTGTGCTGCACAAATGAAATTCTTGAGCAATTACACGGCTTTGAATTAGGTCATGCTGCTGTCATTCGTAATGTCCTCTCACTGCTGTGTTTGCTTTTGTCAACCAATAACAGAAGTTTCTGGAAAGAAAAAAAAAAACCTCATTAGTTATTGTCATTGTTTACAAATGCGGTAGTCAGCACTGTGTACCATGGGTACCATGCGTATGTTTTCTGCTTGGAGAACTAATCGGACTAAAAGCAAGTCTGCTACAGTTGAGTATATTTAGCAATAATGAAGAATGGTTCACCTTTGCCAGCATGGAAGCAGCAATTAAAGAGCCAGTATCCCTCTTCTTTCTTTGGGGGTTTTGAAGCTTTTTAATTAAATGTCTGGCTTTTCGTAACTATAATACATGTATGTTGGTTTTTTTTCATGGTGTTGATTGGGACGCAAGCCCCTTTCAGTTGCTTGCATTTTGTCGTTTTTACAGTAAATGTCTTGTTTTGATCTGCCTGTCTTGGTAGTACTTTTTTAAATTGGTCCTGATAATTAGCTTTGGCAGTAGAATGACCCGCTTTGAATTGGGACTGTCGCCAGCCCCAGGATTGTAGGCTAGAAGAAACCATTCTCTCCTAATCATTTTGTTCCAGGAAGAGACCTTACGAGCATCTAGTGAAAATGATACTTGAGGCAGGTATCAAACCTTAGACTGAAAAAAAATATATATATACTATTGAGGTAGGAATGAAGTGTTCTTCTTTCAGACACTTGTATTATTTTAGTCTGTGTGATCGCTGACCTGTTGTATAACACCTGGTTGCATGTTGGATTGTTGACATATTGCAGAAAACAACCTGTCTGTCTGTCCACTTGCTGCTTGTTACTGTTTCATACAGAGTCGTACAGACACATACTTGAAACTGAAAGCTCCTTTTTTCGGGTTTTCGGCATTTAAAAAAAAAAAAGTTTTCAGTTCTTGTGCATTATAATTTGATATTTTGCTATTAAACTCTTTCATGGATTGACATTGTTCTGTGAAAATGTGTTACACTAACTAAAATAAAAATGCTTTTAAAGCGACCAAATTCCCATTGGGCATATTTTATTTTAGATTCTATTGATTTGTGTATTGATATGCAGGACAGCCACTGTAAGATCGTTATCTTTATTTTAAAAAAGTGCAGGGATGAGTCTACCGATTTTTATCAACTAATGACCATAAATTAACAGATCAAAATTTATCGCTTGACATCCCTATAATATATATATATATATATATATATATATATATATATATATATATATATATATATATATATATATATATATATATATGAATATTAGAGGTCGGCATGGGTACCCAAATACCCGGGTACCCGTAGGGATTTAAATTACCTGACCCTACCTGGGTCTCTATTTACTACCCAGGTATCGATTTATTAATTTCAGAAGTTAAAGAAAATGTAGAAAATATGACAATGCACTTGTATGCTCGGGTCTCTGGCCGGTGTAATAAAGACAGCATAACATTCTGTTGGTTTATGTCAGTGATAACTCTGTGATCCATTAATAATAACTGTAATAATGGAATGCTTTTTATCTACAATTATTGCGCAGATATAGTTTCTTACCAAAAAGATCAAAGAAATAAGTAGCCTTTATTTAAAAATAAATAAGCAAATAAATACAATAAAAATTAAATAATGTGGAGCACATTAAGTGACGTTTTAAGAAAATCAGTTTGCTAATTTAGTTTTCCGAAAACATTAGTTTTCGGAAAATGCTTTGTCATGTAAATGCACTGAGTGACAGATATTTACATAGTTTCACAATGTCCAGGAAGAAAAGCAAGGTCTTGTTATATTGTTTTACTATCCCACTATCAGCCTCCTCAAAACCAAAATATTTCTGTACTTCACTGCGCACAGACTAGCCAATCCAGAATCTGAATGCTGAGTCACGACTAGGGATGTCACGGTATACCGGTTTTACAGTAAACCGCGGTGGAAACCACAACCATTTTTCTATTCCATGATTACAGAGTTCACACGGTTTAAGGTGATATGGGCGCATTTTTTATTCACCGTTTGTCCATCGGTGAGCCACTGTGTTCTAGAACTAACTAATGAACATGGACATCTCAAGTTCTGAAAACTGCCATGCATGAGATTATCCAAGTAGGATATTAAATAAGTGACTTCAGAGTTAATGTAAACTGCCCTACTAAACAATGATCGCTAACAAACGGAATTGTCAGTAAATGAAACACAGATACTTGAAAATATCAGCAAGAACACGGCACTGTAACTTTTCATCACTGCCTTCCTATTAATTTACCAAACCAATAAGTAACAGTAGCTATTATTGATCGTATCGGTCAAGAGAAATGCAGTAAGCAGACATTATTGCAGATAATCAAAAACATATTTACTACTATAACTAAGCCTAAAATGCTACAGGTATTTCTATTATTTATTTTAAACGATATTGTTAAGATGTTGCCGCCTCCTCAAGTTGATTGTGTTGTATGGATTTTGGTTTTATGTATTCAAAAACAAATAATTTTTTTCCCATTTAAAAAAAAAAAAAAAAAAAAAAAAAAAAACTCCCATAGATGCAGCTTAACATTGCAACGGTGTGATACCCACCTTAACATTTCTTCTTTCCTTTGTGTTCGTTGCTGTTAACGTGCGGTCCAAAAAAAAAAAAAAAAAACAATTTGCGTCCGCAGTCTTCTCATAATTGAGTTTTGCACTCTGTTGAGAGATCAGTGGGCGGGCGCTGCATGTCAGCGCACTCGATTGGCTATTGCTAGGTAACACTTTGCTTCTGTTAACTCAGGGTTTTTCAACCTTTCAGCTTTCAGCTGAAGTACCCTTTACAGTTTTTGCTCAATGAATGTTATCACAGTTGTAATAAAAGGCAGAATAATCTGGTTAACACATTTCTTTTTTCTCCTGTTTTATTTAATATATAATTTTACACAACAGTCTGGGACAAATTGCTGAGTATTTGGGAATCTTTTGATTTCTATTGGGAAATGTCATTCTAAATAATACAAAATAGTAATATATATATCACGTTACTATTTACTTCCCACCTCAACATAATTATGTGTGCTGTTTAAAATGTTTGTAATGTAAAAAACATTAACCTCAAAATAAAACTATAATTAATTACTAACTAAAAATGATCCAGAGTTACTCTGTATAATTGTCGCTTTGCACTTTCTGACTTACTGTGCTTTCCTTCGTTTTTCTATTGCAAGAAATGTATGAAACACCGAAGACATATTTAAACAGCCACTATTGTTGTTAATAAAATGCAGCTGCAATAAAACAAACGCCAACGTATGATGACTGTATATGTTTACCAGAGCATTTATACTTCTAATAAGTGCAGAAACACTGTGTTTCACTGATGCAACAAGTCGAAAACAGCAAAGATCATGTGACACAATGTCATTTCCAACTCGTAATGGTTGACCTTTCGATTGAACAGGTGGAAAATGTGGATGTGATAGATTCAGGTTTTTTCTTTTTCTCACTTTGAGCTGCTATTAAATAAATAGACATTGTGGTTTAGAGAATATATACCGTTAAATTCCAGATCATTATAAACTCTTACTTTCATTTTTATTTGTGAGCCACCCTACATACCCCCTATGACCCTTAGAAGTAACCCCAGGGGGAACCGGTGAAGCAATTGATCTGAAACTTGGCATATATCATCAGCATCCAAACCCGCATAAAGTTTGTGAAGCAGACGTTGCTGCGATAAATTTTAATGTCAAATTGGCTGCCACAAATCTTATTGAAATGCACCCCTAACAACAAACTGCTGCTGTCTGAAAACTGTTTGTCCAGCAAACTCCAAACTTGGTAGTCATTGTCCCAGTAACAATGGAATACAGATATGTCAAAATGGTTCTGTTTTATAAAACAAGATGGCCGCCAGGTGTACGTTTACGTCCGAAATTTAAATCTGCGTCAGTTGACAAACGATTTACTTGACTAACTCGAAACTTCACAAGCATCATCTTTGACACTGCAGCAATGCAATTTACTTTTAAGAAACTGGTGTTAAACCGAAATGGCCGTGTGACGCATTTCTTCTTTAAACCTCCTGAAATGTTCTTCTTTGGCACCGTTGAAGTGATTGAGCTGACACTTGACAGATATTGTCAGCATCCAAACCGAAGCTGCTGTGATACAATTCAGTAGTAAAATGGCTGCCGCAAATTTCACCGAAACGCACCCTTAACAGCAGACTGCTTTTATTTGAAAACCGTCTGACCAACAGACTCCAAACCTGGTAGGCATCATTCCGGGGACAGTGGAATACAAATATGTGAAAATGGTTGTGTTTCATGAAACAATATGGCTGCTACTCCTACGTTTTCTTTTCTTTTTAACTCCAAATTTGAAAACCATTGTGTCTGTGTCAGTAAAACTTACATTTTCAAAAATGGCATTTGTGCGTTAAACAAGATGGCCATCTAATGCATTTTTGGAAAAAAAAAAAACTTTCAAAATCTTGTGTGGAACTGTTGAAATTGCTGATTTTACACTTGGCATCTTGAGATCTAAACACGCTTAGACGGGTACTGATACTGGGGCTTGGGAGCTATAAAACTGCCTGGCAGTTCTAGTTTTATTTATTTTTGGTAGGCTTAATGTTGCCTACCTGGCACCAGAATTGTCAAATAGCAAAATAATACCTTTGATCTTTTGAGTTTTTTTACTGTGAGGTTTATGTACTTGAATCAAAGTAGTAGAAAGAGGAGTAAGGAGGCTATGGGACTCGTTTCATGTTCATGTTATTCCAGCCAGGGTTTGCTGTCATCAAAAGTCACTCATTTTATGGCTGTTTAGTAGACAATGCCTAATGAGTACTGGTTGTTTTATGCATTCTACCATGACCTGCTCACTGGCATGAGGAACAATAACGAATTTCCAAAGTCCTATGTCGTCGTGCATGGTTGCACAGCATTTTGTTTTTGAAACTTTAAAACCAAGTCAGAACAAGTAAACAGAAAAGCGAATGCCATTTAATTATACAACAATCATTTCACAGTTAGATATTGTATTACACATTTTAAACATAACACTTAGAAAATGGCTTGCGATTTCTTTTTAGTATTTCATATTGTTTACTAAAAGTAATACAATTATAATTGCACATTTTTTATTTTTTTATTTCACATATCTTCTGGACATGTTCAGGATCAACAGCAATTTCATCATCACTTAGTAAATCTCCATCAATTACTTAAGTTAGATCGAAACTTTGCTTTTGCATTCTTTCCTTTAACCATTGTTCAAGCAAGCTTACAGCCCACTTATATTTTGCTTGAGTACTTCTCAAAAAGCGATCGCTGGCAATGATATTTAGGGCTTCATCTTTTTTAGGTTTGGCAAAACAATCAATAGTACTTTCTGTTGCTGATTCACGTTTCTTTCGTGTTTTGCATTTTTATTTTTCTTTCCACTTTCATGTTCTGTGTCCTCAGTACTATCTTCACTTACAATGGACACTTGTCTGTGTAAGTGGGATTTAAAACTGAAACTCAGAGGAACTCATGACATTCCACAAAGAGAGAGATAAACATTTTAACTGTTTTGAACCCTAACCAAATTAACAATATGTTCAATTGCATTATCAAAGAAGTATCAATTAAGAAGAAATATTTTAAATGGCATAAACTCAATGTTGAATCGGTAAGAAAATAATCCACAGTTTCTCCTGCCTAATGGCACTCGGCAAAGTTAATACATTTTATTTATTGATTCAACACTTATCGTTGTTTACCTTTACTGAAAATAAAGAAGTGCACTAAAAATGCACAAGTTTAAATCTGTACAGCAAGCTCAATTCAGTTTAGTACCATAAATCGTTTAGGTATTGACTAAACATAAAATGAAACCTCTATAGCTATCAGCCACTACATTTATTCTGCATGTTATTGATCTGTATAGGCTAGAGCACTGTTTTAACTACTGTATGTATAGTTTAATTTAACAATTGTGTAATTTCATGTTTTTTTCATTACCCAAGTTATTTTAGGTTGTACTTCTTTGTGAATTTGGCTCAATCAAGACGTGTCTACAGTATTGTAAACGGTACAGTTTAGTTAATGTACATGTTTCCAGTTATTTATAAGCGTGGAAGTTCCTCTGGAAACAGTAGTCATTTGTGCACACTTGTATTCCAAAGCACCTGCCAACCAAGTACTCTATCACCCCTTTATTAGATTCTATTACGATACAAGGCTGAAATGTACTTATGCATGTTGGGATGTTACTTAACAAAGACATGGTTGAATTAATTTATTATGTAGCTTTTTTTTTTCCTTTACACTGCCCTTCAGATCTGTAGGTTGACTAGACATTTCCCATTTTTATCATTGTTTGAACCTTATGAACTCTGGATTATAAAATGTGAATTCAATTTCCAGAGCTACATTTGTATCTGGAAAATACATAACTATAGTTCTGCTACATTTAGATCTGGAATTTAATAGTCTACAATAATTGTAATGTATTTGTTTGTAATCTTGTATTGGCAAAATATCATGTAGCAGTAATGAATTTTGTTTAAGCGTGAATAAATAAATGTTTCACTTATTTGGTGTATTTCTCTTCTATTTTGCAGCTTTTTACCAAACCCAAACCCCCTAAAGGCATCTATGTCCATGGTGATGTTGGTAAGTTGTTCACTGCAAAACCATTTCTGTATTTAAATTGCAAGATAGGTGTATATTTTGCTACAAACCTGTATATATTCATTGCCAGACTACACCTATTCATTGACTCAATCCAAGCCATTGAGTTTTTCTTTAACAATACTGAATACTAGAGTGGAGGCTGTTCCCCAAAAAAGTGACTCTAATTGCAGCAGATTCTTTCACTTGGGCAGCATCTTCAAGATTGTTTGTCTGAAAGCTAGAAAATAGTGCCTCTATAAAGGGAGGTTAATGGGCTCCTTGAGATCACAATATACAGACCTTTTATCCTGGAAGACAAAGGCAAGTCACTGGCAGATAGACAGCTCCAAAATTATACGAGAGTGTTTATTTCCCTGGGAAAACCTGTTCTGTTGCTGTAACAATGTAGAACCACAGTTAGAAAGGACATCTAAATTCCCCTTGCTCGGATTCAACTGGCAGCTTTTTGTATGGGCTATCACTGCACAGACAAGGCATATGAAGGCATAATAAACATTTGCATTAGTAAGTGAACTTGAATATGTCATTTTAGCACTTAATATTGCAAGTAAGGACCGTAGCTATCTATCTTGACAGTGACAGGGTACCAAGCAAGTTTTCTGTGGAGGAAGAAGCTTTTGTCCCTAAAGCAGGAAAATATACCTGGAGAAGGTAAACCGGCTATCCTGAAATTAAATATTACTGTGGGACACAGAAGCAAGACTGTTGAGTCATATCTACAGTGTCGCTGGTCTCGTGGTTTTTGTGTGAAATGATGAGAAACGTGTTTTGTAAGCTTTAGGCTTGTATTTTAAAGTTGGGACAGGATAAACTACAGCTGATTTTTTAAAAATTATTTTGTTAAAAGCATTTTACAGCATAAGGGAATACACCTGGGATGCTACAACCAACTATTTGTAATCCTGGGAATACCACCAGTAGATGGTTGATGCAACCCGGGGTGATTTCACCAGAGTTGAAAAATGCTATAATAAAGTTCAGCTATGGCTTATCCTGGTGGGTATAGGTTAGTAAAAATAACCACTTCATATTTGTTTGTCCTAAAGAGGTTTGTTTCTTTATTTGTAATCCATTTATATATGTGTGTGTGTGTGTGTGTTAATTTATCTATTTAGAATTTTATTTATTTATTTTTTTCAGGTACAGGGAAGACTATGGTAATGGACATGTTTTATTCACATGTAGAAGTTGAAAAGAAAAAGAGGGTCCATTTTCATGGTTTTATGTTGGAGGTACATAAACGTAAGTTCATTAAAATTTTAAATCCTTTACGTATGAATGTTGCCTTCTACTTGAAAGTAATGAATCTAAATATACAGCAATCCTTTTTGAGGTGTCAGTTTAAAACCCCATTTTGGATGGTATATTTAATTTAACATAATCTAGAAACATTTTAATATATTTGAATAAGCCTAAGAAAATATGAAAACCTTGCAGAAAATCTGAGAATATTTACCAATAGGCACTTTTTATCTGCCAGAACCATTATGGGTAAATTTTTGCATTTCCAGCCAGACTAGTAGTGACCTATGCAGAAGAACTGCTCGGTCTTGCTGACATAACTATTGTAACATTTAGAAAGGATGACATATGAATGTAAACCTACACAGTATGAGAAGAGATGCATCTAAATGGGTGTTAATGCCATGTTTGTAACAAAGATGCATGTGTTTTGATTGTTTCTTTTTATTTGTCTAATAGGAATCCATCGTCTTAAACAGAGCCTGCCTAAACGGAAACCAGGATTAATGTCCAAATCCTATGATCCTTTTGCACCAGTAGCTGCAGAAATCAGTGAAGAAACCTGCTTGTTATGCTTTGATGAGTTTCAGGTGAGAGACTAACTAAGTCCTTTTGGATTCTGATAAGATACAAATGTAGTGTTTTTTAAAGGTGTGACGATCAAGGCTTTAAAATCAATTTGCTTTGCTATTGGCCTCAAGAAGATAATTACACATTTACGAAATGTGATGCTCCTTCTACTTGGCACACATACATTACTGTGCTGTAGAGAGAGTGTATTGAGGTAAAGGAGGCTAGATTAAAGTGTGGTGAAGATTACTGCAAATTCAGAGCAGTTATCAGTCAAGGCTAGACCAGCACACAAGAGTCCCCATTTTGTGTGTGTGTGTGTGTGTGTATATATATATATATATATATATATATATATATATATATATATAATATATATATATATATATATTATATATATATATATAGATCTATCGTTTTTTCTCTCTTAGCAAAAAGGCTTATTTTTACTGTATATTTGTGTGCTACATGAAGTTTTTAGTTCTACACACATTTTATGATTAAAGTTATCAATTCTTTTTTTTTCTTTTTATTACACTAGCACTAATTACTTAAAATTAATAATTAAGAGGGTCTTTAAGATACGTAACCCTTAAAGTTCACTAAATGCCCACATGATGTTTTGATACAAAGTGGCCATGTGCAGCTGTTTCGTCTGTGTAGGTGAATGATCTCATGTGGGAGGTTGCTCCATTCTTCCCTTCATGTATCCTGTTCTTTAAACCATCGACTGGGTGGTATGCATAAACAGTGCTGTAGTGCTGCCGATAAGGGACCAAAGAGGAAAATGTAATTGAAAACCAAAAAATCGAGCAAAAGGAAACCAGTCATAGATAAGAATTAATAACACAGATGCATAGGTTGTCCAACCCACTAATTAAGCGATGGTACAGCCTTCACTGACGGGTACTATGTGGTACTTAACTGCGACTGGAGGTAGGCATCCCGAGCCAAAGGGCGCTACCACGCGGTAGAGCCTTACTGAGAGTACACTATCGGTATTATAACATTTTTTTTTCTCATTAATTTCTTTAAAACATCAATTTGAAAACCTATATTTACCTTGAACTTGTAATGATTCCTCAGTTGCCCTTCCACCTGAGAAGGGTTTTAGGAAAATAGTCCTGAAAATATTCATAATGTGCAGATACATAATTAGAGAAAAAAAACACACACATAACTTTATTAAGCAAATTACTTTTTGCTTGTCAGAGTTGCTTATCGTTTGTCTGGACAGTGCCTGATATTTGCATGGAGCAATATTACTCAACTGTCTATGCCCCGGGTTCGTTGTTTAAAATGCTGAGCTCCAGTCGAGCTAACAGGCTGTGAATTGGCTCATGTGGCAGTGGCAGGTGCAGGATTGGTTGCTTCTGTAGTTGCAGTGTATTGATTGGCTGGTTTTGGTGAATAATAAGATTAATTTGGACTTGTTGTCATTGTTTAACATTTGCTTCCCTTGCAATCTCAATTTTATTGTACAATCTATTAATCAATTAATCACACCTGTTTGCTAGTGATATCAAAGACAATTGCAGGTACAGGTAATACAAAGTATTAATATAATGCTGTTGTAGCCTGCCTATCGGTGAAAGAAAACTACTTCCAGACAGATCCAATCGAGCTAACGTTTATTCTTGAGTTTCCCTGATATACAGTTACTTTGTTATGCCTTTTCTGATTATACAGACAGGAATATGGCCACCTTCTGCACAAGGTTTTTAATTCCTACTGGCATACGGCAAGCTACCATCCTCGCCTATGTAAGAATTTGCATTGTACAATTTACAATTTACAGTGGTGATTAGATACATGGTGATATTAGTGTGTTGTTGAACTTTCAGGTGAAGGTCCTCAGTGTCCTCTGATTTCTGCTTTAATTTGGTCAGCTGTGGACTTGATTGTGCCTCCAACACCGTCACAAGGCCCTTTCCCATGGACAGTCTCCAGAAAATTCCAATACACTGTAGCAAAGCCATGGCAAAAAGCAAGTCAAAATGACCTTTGTTTCTGCACTGGGTAGTAGGCTTATCACTCAAAAAATGTTAAGTTTTTCACTAGAATTATTTTCTCTTTTTTTTTTAAAGCCATTTCAGGATTGGTGTCATGTGTGCCCATATGGCTACTTCACAATGACGAAGATCCGCTGAGACTGTACACAACCAATTTTTAGACACCACCTACGTATACTGCCACTTGATTGTGACACCTGATTGTGTGATACTTCTAAATGAGCTCCCTGCGCCTGACTGTTTTGATTGCCGTTGTAGTTTTCTGAAAAATCAAGAAGAATCACAGCTTCATCCTCTTTGAGACATTCTTTTAGCTGTTTCCTCATCTAACTGGTTACTGATATTAAACATGTTTAGTACATATATTACTAGTTTCCTTATTTGTTTTTGATCTAAAGTATTCCAGAGTTCCACAGGCAGTGTGCTTGAACATTACATTGTGTGATTTAGATTTTCTGTTCTTCGTTTCTGTGTTGTCTTTTTGTGTTATCCATTGTTTCCAGTTCACAGTTGCGTGTGTGAGGTCCTCATTGCTGATAGCAATTTCAATCGTCTTGTCCCTACACTGATCACACTCTGTAAGATTAATAAGTACTGCTTACTCTCAAGTGAGCAAACCAGAGTCTTTGATAGTTCTTCAGCATTACTGGTCTTGATCACTTTTTTTTTTCTTGAAAAGGACATTCACTTTAATCTAGAGATTTATTTTATTTATTGAATGCATTTATATAGTGCTTTTTATACAAACGTATCGCAAAGCAGAAAAAAGAACAAACCACAATACATTTGTATAGCATGTCACACATACACCTGCCACAATCAGACCATTTAAATAATATATTTAAATAACAGAATACACAATACAAAAGCAGCAATTTTAAAGTTACATCAGATACGAAAGACATTTTATAACAGTGCATTTTTAGTCTTGCCTTGAAAACTGTAACAGTCACAGCTTCCCTGACAAACAAAGACAGAGCATTCCATAATTTAGGAGCTCTGCAAGAAAAAGCCCTACCTCCTGTGTTGTTTTTCTTGACTCTAGGAATAACCAGCAGCCCCCCATCCTGTGATCTCAAAGAGTGCAGTTTGGAAGATACAGGGTCAGTAACTTCTGCAAATAACTAGGTGCTAATCCACTTAGGGTCTTGAAGTTAACAGTAAAATCTTAAAATCAATTCTATGCTGCACAGGGAGCCACGTAAAGAGGCCAAAACAGGTAATATGTTCACTGTTCCTGGTTTAAGTCAGAATTCTAGCGCTGGTATTTTGAACAAGCTGCAAGCGGGATACCACATGTTTTGGTATACCAGAAAAAAGTGCATTACAATAATCTGCAATAATTGCTTATCCTCCAGTCTCGGTAAAACAATCCAAAAGGGTCTGTAACGGGTGAACTGAGTTTATGATTTGAACTACCAGAACAACTTCTGCGATGGAGTGGTAAGGAGCCTCTACCTTTTTTAGATTGTGGACAGTGTAATGGTAACTCTCTTGTCAGGCATCACTTCTTATGTCGCCAGAAGAAAGAAACTTCATGACAATCATCTGTTTCTCCCTAGCAGATTTATTTTCCCTCTTTTTGTGAAGTTTTAAAGCTGGTAATAGTCCAGTGGTCTTTCTACAGTTGTTGGGCTGCATATTTGCATTTCTTGGGAATACTTTGCTTAAATTTCAGGTGTTTGTTCATGTGGCAAAGTGGCTAGTGGAGGGGAACAGGTGTAGCGGTGATGCGATGCAGGAGTGACAGACAGACAACAGTTTCCAGTGAAAAGGTGCTTTTATTTATAATCCGGGTCTGGTGACCGTAAAATAATAAATCCCCAGCAATGCACAACAATGTGTAAAGCGTGGAGATAACAAAACAGGGCACAGTCCAGAACAAAAATGAACCCACGGTCACCAGTCCTGGGTGAGTGCAGACGTGAGGGTGTGTGGTGAATACACAGATACGGTGGTGTGCAGGGGTGCTCCGGACAGTGCTGACCCTTTGCGACAGCTCCGGAGTAGTGCTCTAACTGTCTACAGTGAAACAAACACAGACAGTTAATAAACAAACACAACATGTATATGACAAAAACACTGCGAGTTCCACTCTCGCTCCTTCTTCCTCCAAACGTTCTACCCAAACGAAGGAAAAGATCAGCGTTACCCTGGCCCCTATATGTAATCCCGCATGATATCTAGGTAAACGGTTGCAGCTGCCTGTCGTTTACCTTTCAAATCAATACGGTCTTACAACAGAGTCTCGCTTCTGTCCAGGCTGACCCACTTCCCTGACCTGGAAACGAACTGTCAGGCCAGCCCTTCCAGATTCTTCTCCTCTCGTTCTTTAGCGCCCTCACAGGTCGGGAGGAAGATTCATCACCAGAACTCATATTTCCGTCACAGTTGGGCATGTTCTTAACCTGACATTTCATCGCATTATAAAAAAGAAGCGCCACCTCACTTTCGTACTCACTTGGCATTCTTTTAGCGTTTTCACAGTAACCCTCCCTAGAGAATCTATGGTTATTTTGTTTATTCTGTATAAGTACAAATCATAACCAACACTAACTTCTCATAACTGATCTATTTTTTTGTTTTTGAGAAGTATTGACTATGAGAATAATTGTAAGTTGTTGGTTATGAGAAATGTCACATTTCTCCATTTTCGACAAACAGGTGAGCTATTGTTTTCTGATGACAATGTAATGTCATCAGAAAAGTAATGTAATGTCATCAGAAAAGTAATGTTGTTGAAGCTGACACCCTGGGATCCTTCAAGAAGCTGCTTGATGAGATTTTGGGATCAATAAGCTACTAACAACCAAACGAGCAAGATGGGCCGAATGGCCTCCTCTCGTTTGTAAACTTTCTTATGTTCTTATTAGCAATGAGGATAAAGTAAATTTACATTTTGTACATGTACATTTTATAAATATCTTTATTTACATGGTTTGCTAGAGGTGTTGGTTATGAACTACACAACAGTGCCAGGCAGTAAAATTCAATAAATAATGAAGAGCATATTTGCCTGTGTCTACAGTCCTTCCCTCCTGCAACTCTTGACCTCTCACCGTGTTTGAAAAACTTTATTGATATGTTATCATTTCTACACAAAAAGTCAGTTGGTGTCGGTTATGAGATTTTGTGTGCCAAACTCTGGGACATACATAAAACGGTGTATAAATGCAAAGTGACATAGTTCTTCTCATATTTAAGGTATGTTTTAGAAGCAACTTAAATCCTCCTTTTCAGATTATTGTATAAAAACATACAATTATAATATATTTAAATGTATAACATTTCACTCTGAAACTTATAAATTAAACTCTGGGATGGGTTGGTTATAAAATCAAAATATGAAAGTACAAAAAGGCTAAAGCATTTTTAAAAATGTATTAATATATTGTGCAGAGTAGATTTAAATGTTACTGTTGTAAAAATATATAACTTTCAATAGGAAATTTAATTTGTTTTGAGAAATTTTAGAGCAGGACACCAAGTTACATAGTTATTTGAAAATTCCCTGAGTAGGTCATTTGTACATTTTTGTCTTAGGGCAGTGTATTCGATTGCTTTCCCCAAAGCAGCACACTTTAACTTGGCAGCATGTAAGACGTGTTGTGTCTATATTACTTGATAGCGCTATTTCTTTACATGGCTGTGTGATTTTGCTGTGCATACTAACTTACCTTGTAGTAAACTCAACTTGAGATGATCAGCTTACCTTCTGGATAGATCCACTTGCATACAGAATGGGTCGTCTTAAATTTAGCGAGAGAGGGAGGGAAAAGGAACAGCGTTCCTTAAGTGGAGACATGTTGGCATGTATTTTCCAGCTAGTGTAGTTTACAGCTAACTAACAAACATTTAGTAAATGCATAAACTGTAAACTAAAGTTGAGCAGCTGACTAGTCTGTATTATTTATCTCACATTTTGTTTTTGTATTGCATTGCAATCACTTGTTGAGTCAAAGTCATTCTGATTATTAAACAACCTAGCTGGGTTTTTTGTTTTGTTTTTTTTTCTCGCATCCTTGCAGCAGCCTATAGCCCTGGCAAGTGCAGCTAGAGCCATCTAGAGGCATTCTGCCTTGCAGTGAGGTCTGATAAGACAATGGGAGTTGTTCGGTACAGTGTGAAGAATGAGTGTAGTTATTGGCCTCCCAGCCAGTCTGTCAATGTTTTTGAGGCTGCCATTGAAGCTTCTGTCAACTTAAGGTACTTCAGTGGTTCTCAATAGCTTCTGTTGGGGGCCACTTATAGTCCCCTAAGAACCATTCATTAAGAGTTGAATACTGCAGTCATTATTGCAATTTTACTTTTACTCCAAAGAATTAAATAAATGGCAGTTTTACAGATGTGCAAAGAAGTAACTGTATCTGAGCAAATAGCAGGTTACCAACTCTGATAAATAATTGCATTTATTTAACTGAGAACTATCCAGATTATCAAAGGCATCATCTTCATAAATACACTGCAAAACTTTTATTATATTTTGTTGTTCCCATCTAAGATTTGTTGTGATTTAAGTCTACATTACTGTCTGGCTTTTATATTAACTAAAACTATTACTGAAAACACATGCTTATGTGTGTAATGCATTACAAGGAGCTATACCAATCAAATGAAGACTGAGCTCCAAGCTCTTACTCATGTAAATTAAGCGTTTTAATTTTTTTCTCTTCTTTTTAAGCGAGTCATTATTGAAAGCTACTGTAGGTCATTAAAAAAAATGTTTTGTCTTGCTAATGCTAATGACATTTCTCCATTTTCTTCATTAGCAGGCTACCATTATCAGTAATTTGTAGCCTTCTCTTTTGTCTCAGTTTGTAATGAATTCTAGGTATTGAAAGAGCCCAGGGTAAGAAAATGCTCCAGCTATTGTTATCTGCTTAGTTAGACTAAAATTCTTATCTTGAGCTGCAAAGTAAGGATTTCACATTTAAAAAGTACATCTGCATTCGTCTAAACAAAGTGACTCTTGCTTTACTAAGGGATGCTGTTTAAAATGTTAGTTTGTTATTTTGTAACACCGTTGTAAATATCGCAAGCTTCAACCTGCTAAAATTTGCAAAAATAAAATAAAAATGTCCTTTGAAGTCTCACGCTGAATATTATTTGAACTATTTTCAAACTTCTCAGTTTGGAAAAAGTATAGGAATATAAGATAATTTCCAGTTAAGTATTATAGGGAGTGCAGTTTCAGTTGGATGTTACATGTTATATCCATAGTTAAACTATGTGCGCTGCTTTTAAAAAAAAAAAAAAAAAAAAACTGACATTTGCCATTGCAGGTTTTACTAGAAGATCGGTCATGATCTGTGAATAGGGTATTAGTCCCATTCCAGCACACTTTTAAAATGCTAAGTTGTTTAGGTGTAAAATATCACTATTTTATCTGTGTCTAGCGCTTTTAACTTTTTATGAATCTTCAGTAAATTAACTGAATTTCAGAACAGTTGAAACTGTGATATTTATTATCCCATGCCGAAATCCCTATACCAAAGGGATATAGGGGAGACGGTTGTATGGATGTATGTACATTTTATTTCTTATTGATCTATACTATTCTGTATACAGTTGTTATCCAATATTCATCATACTGATAGCTCTGATTTGCAGCTGTGGCAGGGCATGTGTGTTACTAGCACAAGCTACTTCTATGGTGGATTCATAAAGTAGAGGTATCCCTGTGTCACAGATTTTTTTCTTTTACATATGTCTGAAGAACCACTTATGCAGTTGTAAAGATGTATGTTAGTACATTGAAATTGGAGATTCAATCTATCAATCAATCTTTATTTTATATAGCGCCTTTCATAGTGGAACACCATCACAAAGCGCTTTACAAGATGCAATAAATATGAGAAAATCCATAATACTTCAAATAGAGAAATGCATGAAACATAATATACAGTGGAAAGTACATAATACATGATAGTAGCATAATACATAGTACACTGAATACAGTGAAAAGTGAATAATACATGATAGTAGCATAATACATGAAACTAGTACAATAAATACACTGGAAAGTGCAGAACACATGAAATAGTACAATAAATACACTGGAAAGTGCAGAACACATGATAGTAACAATACATGAAATAGTGGTAGCCGCTAATCACAGATATCAAGCTTAAGGAGCATGGAAAGCCAGAGAGAACAGGTGGGCTTTAAGAGTTGAAAGTAATAGAATATGATAAAGCCTCAAGAAAAGCAGTTAAAACACGAACAGCTGTCATTTGGGCACTTTAGTCTGTAGCTACATCATGTTTGTGTCCAAGATACTTGCCATACAATGAGGAGTATTTTAGCTGTATTGGTAGGCACAGAACATATGAAATAAATGAATGTCATAATACTGATAATTCAAATTTAGTTTTTACAGCAGTGATTGTTATGCGATTGTAAGCTACATACCAATGTAAAGAATTACTTGTTGAAAGTCCACATAAAGTGTAAAGAAAGACTTGGAATTGTCCTGATATTGAAAATATTACAGCAGGATAGCAGGTCTCTTTCAGTTTGAAAGGGTTCTTTGGATTAACTTGGTGGGGTCATATAGTCCTTGTCTGTTCATTGTAGTGAATTCAGGAACTTGCTGGGGGGATGCATTAGGATGAGTTGTGTGGGAAAGGTTGTATTCCCATCTGTTCATCAGTTGGCTTGCAGAGAACAGGACACCCACCATGTGCCATTGCTATCAATACACTAGTGGTGAGGACTGGAAGCCATAGATTCTGGATTTAGAATCTTAAAGTTCACTAACTCAGTTTGTAACTTTTGAGCAAGTCATTTGAAGATGCGGTTGCTTAATAAATTGTATACAGTATCAACTACACTTTGAAGTACCCTTACCTACAGTAATTCACTGTTAGTTAAAAAAACAAGGGAACACTATTATACATGTAAAGAGCAACATATTTGGGCTGTATTCTCAAAGCTTTTTTTACTCAATTCATCTTGCACTCTTTTTCTGCTGAAAGGAGAAAAGGGACAAATACAAATTCTAAAACTGATTAAAAAAAAAAAAAAAAAAAAGTAGAAACATTACCAGTAAACTGCTTCATTCGATATTGTTTTAGTTTTGTAGCTTTTTTTTATTTGGTGCATTTTTCCTCATTTCTCCAGTTTGTGCCTTATATACCCAGTTCCTAATCCAATTGAGCTATGCTGGGTTGGGCTGAAGAAGACAGTCTTTGATAATACTGAGCTGTTGAGAAGAGTGGCAAAATATACCCCAGTGATTTTTGCAAAATGCTTGTAATGCTGCCTTTCCTTTTCTAAATGTATTATTGTTCATTTTTATGTTCAAGCATTGAATGTATCTCAGATTTATGCTAACTTCATATGGATTGGAAATAAGATAGTCCATGGATAATTACAGTGTATATTTTATTTGTTACAGACACTTTAAAATAAAGTGTAACCCTAAAGTAAACCTATTAGTAAAAGAAAAAATAAATACATCTAGAGTTTCATGCACCAAATCCTTTTACTGTCTTAGCACAAACATCATGTTTAAAAGGCCACTTTACTCTACATTTACTTTTATAATGCAGGTGTTATATGTAGATGGTACTATTATAATACAGTTCAAATTGCATTTTGACTGAAACTGCTTTTGTAGATGCGTATTTTTGTACAGACAAAAAAAATGAACTACGCTGCCCCTTGTTATTCATGGACAGTAATACAAGGCACTTAAAAAATAATGAAGCCGCTTATTTTTGTGTTGGGCCATCTGTTGTTGTTTTGTCTGCCATTGTGCAATAGTTTCAATTTCATATCAATCCATTTTCAAAAGCAGTTGATTATCTCAATCCCCATATATTGTCCTTGTTTTGCCGGAAAACAACTACACAACCATTTACAGTCAGCATAGAAACAAGGGTCCCTGTCCAGAAAGGGTTATAGAAATGTAAAACAGCCATCAAACCGTGCTTGATGTTGTTTTTTAATTAATTAGTCCTCGGAAGTGGTGGTGTGTGTTTTCTACAGCTCCTACCTGTAAGATCATTAATAGAATGTAATGTTGAGTCAGGTAACCATCCTTAAAGGAAATCACAGCGTCTGTAAATAAAAAGGTTGCAAGTTTGAGAAACTATGTCATGCTCACTTTGCTGATTTATTATCTAGCCTTATTTTCCCTTTGGTAATTAGAAGACTTTCTCTCTGTCACTTTGGTTTCAAGTTACAAATAATTTTGTAGGAGATGAAATGCAAAGTGAGACAAGCAAGTAATGTCATTCTGGTTGTTTTTCCACAGGTCACTGACATCGCGGATGCCATGATTTTAAAACGGCTCTTTGAAAACCTGTTTCTAAATGGAGTGGTTGTTGTGGCAACATCCAATAGGCCACCAGAAGGTGAGATCAAAATTCTCCAGTTCTTATTTATTTAATGTTATGTCATGTAACCGTCATTAAAGGGAATAACAGCTGGTATCTGCCACCTTGATAGGGGTTGCTACTCTGCTTCCACACTGTTGGCCATATTTAATTAACTCTTTTTTATTTTATTTTTTTTAAAGAGAAACTAATTATGTTAAACTAGGAGCAAACTAGGTTTAAAAAAAAAAACCTTTCCAACTTTTTTTTTTTTAAAACAGCACATTCTACATGCTGAATTTTGCATCCAGTTTGCTTTCAGTTGTAATTTTCAAAGCGTGGTAGCAACAGATGTGCAACCTTGAATGTACACTTCGCAGAACTACTCCGGGTGGAAAACCTGGGTGAGTGAATTATCATATCCTCTTGTCATGGGCGAATGCTGTTATGCATATTTAAGAGATACAGTGGGATAATGTTCTTGTATCTTCTTAGAGAATGCTAATATTCTGTCATTCAAGTGCCCTGTCTGTGATACAGCGCTCACTGTAATTCAGAGAAGTTTCCTCGACATCACATTGTGAATAAAAAGACTGAGAACTTAATAAAGAGCTTTTTAGATAATTAGGTAAATTATGCATAAATGCATAACAACTTCATAATAAGATGTACATTACATGAAAGGCTCCAAAATTCCAGCTGAACACTTATTTGCTAGCTGAAATTGATAAGCACAAGTGGGTTACATGGTCACACTTGAACCATGAACAGCCCTTAGATGGTGCTTTGTTACTCCCCTAGTTAGTTTAATGTTGAGATTATTCTTTATCAGTTATCTGTCATATATGAATAGAATGTGTTCTATGTGATGGGCCTTGTTTTGCATGCATATGTCAACCATTCCTTCCACTGAACTAGGGGGGGTGGGGGGTACAAAGGGAGACGGGGGCAATAGACTATAGCTCATCTGACACAACATTTGAACCAAACCTATACCGTGGTAAGGAATCTGTAGATACGAGAAACGAATTAAGTGATCGGAATGGTTCTGGTCTTCGTTCTATAAGTATGTATGCCAACGGAGAATATATATATATATATATATATATATATATATATATATATATATATATATATATATATATACACACAACATGGCTTTGTACAACATTTTGGAGGGTAAGAAAATATTTGTGTTTGCCAAAAGTATCAATATAAATTAGTGTACTTTTAAAACAACATAACAAAGAAATCATTTACAGTAATTAAATTGATACCCTGGTCTTGGAAATTATTTTAAATGACATCTGAAATACAAAAAATTCAAAACATTCGGTTGTAGATGTAAGTGTTGTGCCTGTGAGCCTTAGAGGAATATGCAATTATGGGTGTTCCTGCATAAATTTGCAAAAAAGGGGGTGGAGATCAGGGTTCTCAAATGGTATAATGAGATGCACTGAAGCTATTGGCTATTGCGACACTTATAATTCCATTAGTTAGTTAAGAACTTTTGAAAGCATGTTTTAAACTGTCATAATTAGCAAACCTTTAATAGGAAGTATGAAAAACGATATACCCTAACCATGGCTGCTGTGATTGTATCAAGGAGGAGACATTGTCTTCAGCCAGAACGAGTGATTTGTAGAATGAGAAGAGAAAGGGTATTTCATACTTTCATTACCCTCTTCGAATTAAATGAAGACCAAATTAAGCAGAGGTACAGGCTTGGCAGCCACATCATTCTTGAGCTGTTGTCTGATTTAAAAGGTGACCTTGAACCTCTCGCTCAGAGAAGCCATGCTATCCCTGCAATGGTCAAACTAGTGTCCACCCTGCATCATCTTGCCTCTGGGTCCTTTTGGGGGACTGTGGCAGCTGTTGCTGGCATTTCCCAGCCCGTTTGCTAGTTGTGCTCAATTTATTTTTGAGGCGAACACCCAAATACCTATTTTCCCCTAAAAGCAGTGTGTACTTACAAGCCTTGAAAATAAATTTCTGTGACATTTCCCTCCAGCTCATTTTGAGCATCTGTAAGAATATGAAGCACACCTATTCTATTAATGTGCAGGTGGTTTGTAATTGTGCACAATTTTAGGACTGCACCACTAACTAACTTAAATAAAAATGAACAGTATACATTTTGCTTTTAGGCTACTCATGATAATACGAATTAGTGGTATAATGCAAAATGTATTGCTGGTCCGTTGAAATTTGTATTAACGAGAATTGACTGTCCTCCTGTAAGTCAGTGCGGCACCATGATCTATTTTGCGTTAATTGTCTAGGCTAATAATAATAATAATAATAATAATAATAATAATAATAATAATAACATTCACGTTTAGTTTAAAAATGCATTATATAGAACAGTAATTGTTTTTATAATTTAAATAAAAATACAAGTTCTTTATTTACATGTAATTGATGGTGCTTGCATGTAAGCTTGCATTGCAGCAGCACAAACTACAGCAGACTAGGCAGAACAAACTTAATTTAACAGCCACTGTATTATTAATATAATAATTAATAATAATAATAATAATAATAATAATAATAATAATAATAAATATGATGATGATGATGAACTTGCGCTTGTCAAGTGACCCCAGAGATTGGATGTGCCTCCATGATACATCAGCAATCGCTTGCACAGTTTCATTCAACTTTTTTTGGTCTTCTTGGTATTTAATAAAAGAAATCCCAAAGAGCAGAGGGGTTTCGAGACGTTTCTTTCAATACAGTTTACGCTATACAACGCTTTGCTGTCGAGATGGTGAATGAAGAAATTTGCCTCTGGTTAACACGAACTGGAGGGGGGAGGGACGGTCCAAAAACGCTGAGCCTGCCACGGACAAATATATATATATATATAATATATATATAGATATATATATATATATATATTACATATATATATACGTTCTGGGTATATTATATATACAGTACCAGTCAAAAGTTTGAGTACACCTGCTTGAAACCAGGTTTTTCATGATTATCTATGCTTTTAACTGTATAAACCTGTCTATAAACACTTAATATTTAATTGTATGATACGTGTACTTATATAAGCTGATAATCATAAGTGAATTGCATTCAAAAATGTAATTTTTAAATGAAAATGTAAATCTTGTCATTTTCAATGAAATGGTCACCCAAAGCAAGGGGATTTCAGTCTGAGGCCCAAGTCAGTTAAAAGTCTGAAATGTGTATAACACGGTGTTAGAACACTGGCCTAAGTATAACAGTGTCTTTGTTAGATGTTCTCTGAGTTAACTAGCATGTTACCTAATTAACCTTTTGTCACCAATTAATGTTAACAGGTGAGGGTCCATGATTACTATAAATATAGGTAGCGCAGGCACAAGTTTGTCATTCCTGCATGTAAGGGAGCAGAAAATGGCAAAATATGCTCAGTTAAACAAAGAAAAAAAACAGTCTGTAATTACTTTAAGAAATGAAGGTCAATCTTTAGACAAATCGCAAGAACTTTGCAAGTGTCTGTAACTGCAGTGACCAAGACCATCAAACGATTTGAAGAAACTGGCACTCATGAGGACAGAACAAGGTCAGGCAGGCCAAGGGTGACCGGAGAACAAGTTAATTCAAGTCACAAGTCTGTGAAACCGGCGATTTAACTGCCCCTGAAATACAAGCTCAGCTAAATGCTACTAGAAGTACAGATGTTTCAACATCAACTATTCAGAGGAGATTGTGTGAAACATACCTCCAGGCTATGTCAGAACTACCTTAGAAGAAAAGATGGTAGGCTTCAAATCATGGAATGGCCAGCACAGTCTCCAGACTTATACCCCATCGAGCTGGTTTGGGATGAACTGGACAGAAGGGTGAAAGCAAAGCAACCTACAAGTGCAACACATTTGTGGGAACTTCTGCAACAGTGTTGGGAAGAACTTTCCGAACAATATTTGATTTCCATTGTAGAAAGAATGCCACGAGTGTGTTCGGCTCTTATATCTGCAAAAGGTGGCTACTTTTGATGAGTCAAAAATTTAGATTAAATTTTGTTAAACAAAACGATTCCATGATTTCTTTTTTTATCTCCAATTGTTTATTTGTTCTATGCTTTAATTTCAGAGTACATTGAGACATTAAACTGCGCAAATTTCAATAAAAACTGGAAAAATGGAGGTGTTCTAAAACTTTTGACCGGTTGTGTGTGTGTGTGTGTGTGTGTATATGTATGTGTGTGTGTGTGTGTGTGTGTGTGTATATATATATATATATATATATATATATATATATATATATATATATATATATATATATATATATATATATATATATATATATATATATAATACACACACACACATATACACATTATACACACACATATACACGTGTGTGTGTGTGTATATATATATATATATGTATGTGTGTGTGTGTGTGTGTGTGTGTGTGTGTGTGTATATATATATATATATATATATATATATATATATATATATATATATATATATATATATATATATACACACAATCACACACACACATACATACACATATATACACACACATATACACGTGTGTGTGTGTGTCTATATATATATGTATATGTGTGTGTGTGTGTGTGTATGTATACTGAATGATAGTCTGTGATATATGGTTTTTATTTGCCGCAGGAGGATGTCCTTGCACAAAATACTTCTAAGGCTGCCAAAGAAAGAGATCATAAATGGGTCTGTAAAACGCATTACTTTTCAAATAGAGCAGCATAGACAGAAACCCTGCTCAAGATGTTTCCTGCAACCGCTCCTGGGTCGAGTGATTGTGGTCTTGAACTTTCTCCATTTGTAGACTGTCAGACAGTGTATTGGTGCAGCCCCAAATCCTTAGAAAGGGTTTTGTAACCCTTTCTAGACTGATGAGCATCAATAAGTGTTTTTCTGAGCTCCTCAGAGATTTATTTTGATCGTGGCTTGACGTGTTTCCACAAACCTGTATGGTGAAGACGAAACTCACAAAGTTTCTTGTCTTTATATTGGGTGGGACCTCCCAAATTTACCCCCGAAGATCTATCTAATTATGTAAACACCTGATTCTAATTATCCCCTTGATTGAGCTGATAAAACCAGGAGTTCACTTACTTTTTCACATACCCTGAATCTTAATTATTCATTGTTTGTCTAATTCACATATCATTTTGTTTCAAAAGACATGGAATTGGTTAATAGAAACCCTATTGGATATTTAAGAAAAGACTGGTTTTGATTCAAGAAGGCTATCATGGTAAAACTATGGAATTTCCATAATTATCATTGGGGTTCACAAACTTTTTCTCGGCACTGTATATATAAAGAGGAGAACTTATTGTGAGTTTGCAGTGATGGTTTTCATTGTTCAGTAATTAACAAGCCATTTAAAACAGATGTAAATATGTTTGCAAAGAGGCCATAAACAGGGTTCGAAATTAATCTGGTTCAAAGCATAGTCTGTTGAAAATGAAATTAAAGTTCCAGCTGGTAAAATAATCCCTGAATGAACTGATTTAATTAAAAAATATACGGTGGAAAAACATAAAGTTTACAAACGAGAGGAAGCCATTCGGCCCATCTTGCTCGTTTGGTTGTTAGTAGCTTATTTATCCCAGAATCTCATCAAGCAGCTTCTTGAAGGATCCCAGGGTGTCAGCTTCAACAACATTACTGGGGAGTTGATTCCAGGCCCTCACAATTCTCTGTGTAAAAAAGTGCCTCCTATTTTCTGTTCTGAATGCCCCTTTGTCTAATCTCCATTTGTGACCCCTGGTCCTTGTTTCTTTTTTCAGGTCAAAAAAGTCTGTTGGGTTGACATTGTCAATACCTTTTAGAATTTTTAATGCTTGAATTAGGTCGCCACGTAGTCTTCTTTGTTCAAGACTGAACAGATTCAATTCTTTTAGCCTGTCTGCATATGACATGCCTTTTAAGCCCGGAATAATTCTGGTCGCTCTTCTTTGCATTCTTTCTAGAGCAGTAATATCTTTTTTATAGCAAGGTGACCAGAACTGAACACAATATTCAAGGTGAGGTCTTACTAGTGCATTGTACAGTTTTAACATTACTTCCCTTGATTTAAATTCAACACTTTTCACAATGTATCCGAGGGTCGTAGGAAAATCGGAAAAAATATCGAAGGGTGTAACAGATCTACGCTCTATTTCTGACTCAGTCGCACTAGGAATCATAGAAAAATCCTATTTATTTATAGAATAATATATATATATATATATATATATATATATATATATATATATATATATATATATATATATATATATATATATATATATATATATATATATATATACATATATATATATATATATATATATATATATATATATATATATATATATATATATACACACACATATATATATATATATATATATATATATATATATATATATATATATATATATAGATATATATACACACACACACACACACAATGCCTATAGAAATTCTACAACCCCCTTGAACCCCTTTGGTCTCTAACAACTTTGCACACCTACACTGAACAAAAATATAAACGCAACATGCAACATTTTCAAAGATTTTACTGCGTTAGAATTCATATAAGGAAATCTGTTAATTGAAATAAATTCATTAGGCCCTAATCTATGGATTTCACATGGCTGGGAATACAGATATGCATCTGTTGGTCACAGATACCTTTTAAAAAAAAAAAAAAAAAAGGTAGGGGCGTGGATCAGAAAACCAGTCAGTATCTGGTATTACCACCATTTGCCTCATGCAACGCGACACATCTCCTTCACATAGAGTTGATCAGTCTGTTGATTGTGGCTTGTGGAATGTTGTCCCACTCCTCTTCAATGGCTGTGCGAACTTGCTGGATATTGGCAGGAATTCGAACACGCTATCGAGGATCCCAAACATACTCAGTGGGTGACATGTCTGGTGAGTATGCAGGCCATGGAAGAACTGGGACATTTTCAGCTTCCAGGAATTGTGTACAGATCCCTTGCAACATTATCATGCTGAAACATGAGGTGATGGCGGCGGATGAATGGCACGACAATGGGCCTCAGGATCTCGTCATGGTATCTCTGTGCATTCAAATTGCCATCGATAAAATGCAATTGTGTTTGTTGGCCGTAGCTTATGCCTGCCCATACCATAACCCCCCGCCACCATGGGGCACTCTGTTCACAACGTTGACATCAGCAAACCGCTCACCCACACGATGCCATACACACTGTCTGCCATCTGCCAGGTACAGTTGAAACCGGGATTCTTCCGTGAAGAGCACACTTCTCCAGTGTGCCAGTGGCCATCGAAGGTGAGCATTTGCCCACTGAAGTTGGTTACGGCGCCAAACTGCAGTCAGGTAAAGACCCTGGTGAGGACGACGAGCACTCAGATGAGCTTCCTTAAGATGGTTTCTGATAGTTTGTGCAGAAATTCTTCGGTTGTACACACCCACAATTTCATCAGCTGTCCGGATGGCTGGTGTTAGATGATCCCGCAGGTGAAGAAGCCGGATGTGGAGGTCCTGGGCTGGTGTGGTTACACGTGGTCTGCGGTTGTGAGGCCGGTTGGACGTACTGCCAAATTCTCTAAAATTACATTGGAGGCGGCTTATGGTAGAGAAATGAACATTCAGTTCCCTGGCAACAGCTCTGGTGGACATTCCTGCAGTCAGCATGCCAATTGCACGCTCCCTCAAAATTTGAGACATCTGTGGCATTGTGTGGTGTGACAAAACTGCACATTTTAGGTGGCCTTTTATTGTCCCCAGCACAAGGTGCACCTGTGTAATGATCACGCTGTTTTATAAGCTTCTTGATATGCCACACCTGTCAGGTGCATGGATTATCTTGGCAAAGGAGAATTGCTCACTAACAGGGTTGTAAACAAATTTGTGCAGAAAATTTGAGAGAAATAAGCTATTTGTGCATATGGAAAATTTCTGGGATCTTTTATTTCAGCTCATGGGACCAACACTTTACATGCTGCGTTTATATTTTTGTTCAGTGTAGATTTTGCAGTATTTGACCAGTCTTCTTTACAAAACTGTTCAAGTTCTGTCAAGTTCCTTGGGGAGCGTTGATGGACAGCAATCTTCAAGTCATGGCACAAATTTTCAATTGGATTTAGGTCGGGGCTCGGACTGGGCCACTCAAGGACATTTACCTTTTTTGTTCTTTAGCCACTCCAGTGTAGCTTTGGTTGTGTGCTTTGGGTCATTGTCATGGTGAAAGGTGAACTTACGTCCCAGTTTCAGCTTTCTTGCAGAGGGCAGCAGGTTTTCCTCAAGGACTTCTCTGTACTTTGCTCCATTCATTTTCCCTTCCATCCTCACAAGTGCCCCAGTCCCTGCCAATGAGAAACATCCACGTAACATGATGCTGCCACCACCATTCTTCACAGCAGGGATGGTGGTCTTTGGGTGATGCGCTGTGTTGGGTTTACGGCCAACATAACACTTTGCATTTAGGCCAAAATGTTCCATTTAGTTTCATCAGACCACAAAACTTTGCCACATGGCTACAGAATCTCCTCTTTTTTTTGCATACATCAAACGGGATTCAAGGTAGGCTTTCTTGAGTAATGGCTTCCTTCTTGCCACCATACCATACAGGACAGATTTGTGGAGTGCTTGGGGTATTGTTGTCACATGCACACTTTGACCAGTCTTGGTCATAAAAGTCTGTAGCTCTTACAAAGTTGCCATTGGCCCCTTGGTAGGTAGGTAGCCTCTCTGATCAGTCTCCTTCTTACTCGGTCATCCAGTTTGGAGGGACGGCCTGATCTAGGCAGGGTCTTGGTGGTGCCATACACCTTCCACTTCTTAATAATCGTCTTGACTGTGCTCCAAGGGGTATTCAAGACCTTTTTTTTTTTTTTTTTTTTTTTTTTTTTTTTTAATTCCCATGCCCTGATCTGTGCCTTGCAACAACTTTGTCCCGGAGTTCTTTTGAAAGCGCCTTGGTGCTCGTGGTTGAGTCTTTGCTTTAAAATGCACTACCCAGCAGAGGGAACCTACAGAAACTGCTGAATTTATCTTGAAATCATGTGAATCACTACAATTTAACACAGGTGGGGAGGCTACATAACTTGGTGCGTGATTTTGAAGGCGATTGGTTACACCCAAGCTAATTTAGGATTGCTATTACAAGGGGGGTGGACACTTATCCAACCAAGCTATTTCAGTTTTTATTTTTAATTAATTTTCTACAAATTTCTAGAATATTTTTTTCACTTGGAAGTTGTGGGGTAGGATGTGTAGATAAATGAAAAAAAAACTATTTTAATTCATTTTAATTCCAGGCTATAGGGCAACAAAAGGTGAAAAAAATTTGAAAGGGGGTGTAGACTTTCTAAAGGCACTGTATACAACACATCTGTAGTCAGAAGTTTACATAATTTCTCAAGCAAATCATTGTAGGAAAAAACTTTTGTAGCAAAAGTTTTGCTTTTGTGGATGAGGAAAAAGTTACAAGAAATAGATGCCTACAATTATTTATTTCAGCATTTGTTTTATGTTTTTTTGCAAAACTCCAAAAGGACTAATCTTGTACAGTCTTCTTCAACTTATACCAAAGATTCTTAACTGGATTTAGATTGGAACTTTGAATAGGCCATTCCAGAAACTTAATTTTATTCTTCTTTAACCATTCTGAAATAGATTTTATTGTGTCCTTTGGATCATTGTGTTGGAACGTCCAGTAGCGCTTTAAACCAGGTTTTGGATGATTAGCCAATATCTCTTGGTATGCTATGGAATCCATTTTACCATGTATTGGAACTAAATTTCTTGTGCCATTAGAGTAAAAAGAGCCCCATAGAAGGATATTACCACCTCCATGCTTGACAGTAGATATGATGTTCTTTTCTTTGTAGGCCTCACCAGACTTTCTCTAAAGCAAATGACTATCAGGGAGACCAAATAGCTCGATTTTTGTTTCATTACTCCAAAAAACCTTTGACCAGCACTCATATCCATGATTCAAATGCCATTTTGCAAACTTTAAGCAATTGTCCTTGTTTTACTAAGTTTTCTTTGGCCTGCAACCATTGAGACCTTCACTATGCTATCAATCAAGCAATCTTTATTTTATATAGCGCCTTTCATAGTAGAATACCATCACAAAGTGCTTTACACGATGCAATAAATACAAGAAAATCCATAATACTTCAAACAGAGAAATGCATAATACATTGGAAAGTACATAATACATGGTAGCATAATACATGAAATAGTACACTAAATACAGTGGAACATACAGAATACATGAAATAGTACAATATACAGTGGAAAGTGCAAAATACATGATAGTAACAATACATGAAATAGTAGCAGCAGCTAATAACATCGGGTTTAAGGAGCATGGAAAGCAAGAGAACAGGTCGGCTTTCAGAGTTGATTTAATCACATGACTTGAGCTCAGTATTTGTTATCTCAAGGAACAATACTACTCAAACAAGCAACAAACCTATCTGCTCAATATTTAAAATGTAAACAGCATTATGTATGTGCCCAATGGGCTGTTGATGTAAAACTTAGACGCTTGCGTTTTCATTGTGCATCACTATATACTGTGTGTGTTGGTAACATATTTTTATGGCATGTATTTATTTGATAATTAAAAACATCTTTGCAAGATCGTGATAAGTTCTCCTCTTTTACTTGGATATATAGTTGAAGTTTCAGAGGAAGTCTACGTAGTTCCATAAATACTGCTTGCAATGGGTTTGATACCTAGGCCTGGCCATTAAGCCCACAAAGTACTAACAAGACATGTGCTGAGACTGATTGCTTCAGTGCTGTGATAATGTCTTTTTTAACTGAAAGCTCATTGAACTAGTGTCGTGGTACTTGTTTTCATCTCAAGCAAGCTGCACAGTTCATAATCCCACACAGGAGGACCGTTCTCAGAGCTGCATGTATTTGTATCTTATTAATAAAGACAGATGATGATAATGTTGTTTTTTATTCAGGTTGTATATTGCTTTTTAGGTAATTTAATGAGGAATTCTGGCTGCTCCATTAAATAGTAGTTCATATTTGCAACAGTTGATGTAAACAGCTTGAGCAGGGTTTTGTTATATTTCTATACTGCTCTCTTTGAAAGGTAATGTGTTTCCAGACCCAGTTAAGATCTCTTTTCATTGGCAGCCTTTAGATGTGTTTTGTGCAGTGCAGCTTTTCTTTGGCAATCATTGTTCGGGAATGTAATGAATTTCATGTGTCGCTCGTAGAGAAATCAATGTCTGCTCTTGTTCATCCCTTTTGTTATATGTTCCTTTTATCAATAGCGGCTTTATTTGTCAATTTGGGAGGGAATAAATTGCATTATTAAGGCTAAATAGCAAAGCTAATTCCAATTTTCTCTTTCAGACCTCTATAAAAACGGGCTTCAGAGGGCTAACTTTGTGCCATTCATTACAGTACTGAAGGTAAAGAAAGTCATGTATTTTTATTTTTTCAGCCTAACTATAATATTGATAAAGGTCGGAGCAGTATTTCTTTGATCCTCACAAAGGTACTAAGGATACATTCCTCATCATAATTAAGAGGGTTTAGCTAATAAGTCAGCTAATGATGGGAACTAATAGGCTGCTTACATTTCAAAGTTAGAGTTCAAGTGAGCAACAGAACATATTTTACAGCTTTGCAATTTAATTGTATTTATGCAAGCCAATATTCACATTATATAGAGCACTACCACTACAACTGCATTTTTAATATATATAATAATAAACTGAACACTAAAGTGTCGTGCTTGCCAGACAAATTAAAATTGTTACAACTTTTTGAGCGTATTGTTTATATTGTTAGTCTTTTGTACACATTAGATACTAGCAAAGTGTTACCTTGAATTGACAAATCCTGAAATAAAACTAAAAATGTACTTCATGACATGCTATCTCCACCATACAGACGTGAAAGAAAGCTGTGTGGAGTACTTAATGAATATAAGCCTTGCAATTTGTGTATAGTAATTATATATAGTTAAAATGAGCTTATGAACAAAATCTTTATTAGAATTGCATTCCTACATTTTAAGCAACAGGTTTTACATTGGCTTGCGAAAGTATTGACCCCCCTTGGCATTTTTTCTATTTTGTTGCCTTACAGCCTGGAATTAAAATGGATTTTTATTTGGATTTAATGTAATGGACATACACAAAATAGTCCAAATTGGTGAAGTGAAATGAAAAAAATAACTTGTTTCAAAAAATTCTAAAAAATAAATCACAGAAAAGTGGTGCGTGCATATGTATTCACCCCCTTTGCTATTAAGCCTCTAAATAAGATCTGGTGCAACCAATTACCTTCAGGAGTCACATAATTAGTTAAATAAAGTCCACCTGTGTGCAATCTAAGTGTCACATGATCTCAGTATATATACACCTGTTCTGAAAGGCCCCAGAGTCTGCAACACCACTAAGCAAGGGGCACCACCAAGCAAGCGGCACCGTGAAGACCAAGGAGCTCTCCAGACAGGTCAGGGACAAAGTTGTGGAGAAGTACAGATCAGGGTTGGGTTATAAAAAAATATCCGAAACTTTGAACATCCCACAGAGCACCATTAAAGCCATTATTAAAAAATGGAAAGAATATGGCACCAGAACAAACCTGGCAAGAGAGGGCCGCCCACCAAAACTCACGGATCAGGCAAGGAGGGCATTAATCAGAGAGGCAACAAAGAGACCAAAGATAACCCTGAAGGAGCTGCAAAGCTCCACAGCGGAGATTGGAGTATCTGTCCATAGGACCACTTTAAGCCATACACTCCACAGAGCTGGGCTTTACGGAAGAGTGGCCAGAAAAAAGCCATTGCTTAAAGAAAAAAATAAGCAAACAAGTTTGGTGTTCGCCAAAAGGCATGTGGGAAACTCCCCAAACATATGGAAGAAGGTTCTCTGGTCAGATGAGACTAAAATTGAGCTTTTTGGCCATCAAGGAAAACGCTATGTCTGGCGCAAACCCAACACCTCTCATCACCCCGAGAACACCATCCCCACAGTGAAGCATGGTGGTGGCAGCATCATGGTGTGGGGATGTTTTTCATCGGCAGGGACTGGGAAACTGGTCAGAATTGAAGGAATGATGGATGGCGCTAAATACAGGGAAATTCTTGAGGGAAACCTGTTTCAGTCTTCCAGAGATTTGAGACTGGGACGGAGGTTCACCTTCCAGCAGGACAATGACCCTAAGCATACTGCTAAAGCAACACTCGAGTGGTTTAAGGGGAAACATTTAAATGTCTTGGAATGGCCTAGTCAAAGCCCAGACCTCAATCCAATTGAGAATCTGTGGTATGACTTAAAGATTGCTGTACACCAGCGGAACCCATCCAACTTGAAGGAGCTGGAGCAGTTTTGCCTTGAAGAATGGGCATAAATCCCAGTGGCTAGATGTGCCAAGTTTATAGATACATACCCCAAGAGACTTGCAGCTGTAATTGCTGCAAAAGGTGGCTCTACAAAGTATTGACTTTGGGGGGGTGAATACTTATGCATGCTCAAGTTTTCTGTTTTTTTGTCTTATTTCTTGTTTGTTTCACAATAAAAAATATTTTGCATCTTCAAAGTGGTAGGCATGTTGTGTAAATCAAATGATACAAACCCCCCAAAAATCCATTTTAATTCCAGGTTGTAAGGCAACAAAACAGGAAAAATGCCACGGGGGGTCAATACTTTCGCAAGCCACTGTAAATCTTGTTTGCATTAGTACTTTCCAAATTCACCACTGAATTCATTTTTAAAATTTTGATTAGCTGTTGAGGGGGAGCTGGCTATACTTCAAATTCCACATTACGCAGAGTAAAAACAGTATTCCAGACGTTTTAAATAAAGTTTTTATTTTATGTCAAATGAAGTGACTTCTTTTCATATTCTTATATTGGCAGAACAGGCTGGCATTTTTTGTTCTCGCTTGACAATACTGAAACTTAATTTATGTAACATAGGTTAGTCGCCTATTTAAACATTGCTTACTCCACTTTATAAACGATTAACACCATTCTATTTTTAAAGCACTTTTTATGATTCCGTGTAGCTTTTGTTGTACCATCCTCGTTTTTGTAATGCAAGGTTATTCTAGCAGCACCTAATGCTGTGGAAACTTGGTCATTTTTGTCATTGGACTGCTTTAATTGAGAAAACCAGAGCTGTCAGGCAGCATCTTCATAATACCATGAGAGTACAACAGCTTTTATAAGACGTGAATGAGCTGAGACCAGGCCTGGAGGTCAGTGCCAGGACCCTGTGACCTCAGCTCAGCTGTCATCTGAGCTGGAGTGCCAGGTTTAATCCTCCAGTGATGTCTTTACTTATCAATTGACTTTTTATTACCGAGATTGCAGGCGGAACAGCAGGACTGCCATCCCTTTTAGCTCTTCACAATGCTGCTCCTGCAAGGGACTTGTTTTGAAGGGGTGTTTGGAGGAGGTGTTCCAACTGGGCAGAAAATCATTTCAGTCAAAATGAAGTAGTCTTGTGGTAAATCATGGTGATTAGTGGTGTGCAGGGAGAAGCAGAAAGGCTAATGGGGAATCAACCTGGAATAAAACGATGCTAAATAGAGATGAGTTGTTAACCATTGATTGGTTGGAAATTATTTATGTGAAAGAAAGCTTGTGTTTAACTGCATAACTTTTACAGCACAAATCTGTTATTCTATTATTGCTTTGAATGGTAGAATTAGTAGTCAGCAGGTGGAAGGCTCACAGTTAGCAGGACAGCAGTTACTTGGTGATGGTTTTCTGTTTCATAATAATAATAATAAAAAATAGTTGAACTGAACATTAGTCATCTTATCTGTTTTCAGTTCCTAGTGGATTCACAAAGCTTGGAAATTGTTTTGGACATATCCATTGGTAAAAAGATGTATTTAGGATTAATATTTTAGATTTTGTGCTGCATATTATTTTAATGTTTCTAATAGAATAGTTAAGAACAGTGTGTGTGTGTGTGTGTGTGTGTGTGTGTGTTTTATTTTTATTTTTTTTAGCTTGTGGCAATTTTAGTCAATCAGATATGTTTGACAAAGTATCAATGGAAGGTTTTTAAAATAGTAAAAAGCTTAATTTCACTCATACAGTGATGCATTTTGTTGGTAGTCATATGGGTGAATAATGTCATACACCTACTTTTTAAAAGTATTTATATATAAAAGGTCTGTTGTCTTTGAAGATAATGTTACAATATCCACCTACCTGGAGATCCAGTATCTTATTAGCAGTAGTAGTTGCCGCACACCAGATGCAATGGGACAAAAAACACGACAGTTTTTTTTTAATCAGGTTTTTTTTTTTTTTTTTTTTTTTTACTATGTTTGAACTGTGAGCATTTTCTGTGTGGCACCCATAAGGCCATTGAGGGAAGTAATCGATATACTACACCATAGTGTAACCAATAACCTGTCCCCCTGTAACACTTGTGTGTGTATAAGAATCTATGCGCCATTTATACAGATGTAAAAACTGAGGTACAGAGGTTATTGGTTACACTGGTGTAATAGATATACTTGGATGTTGGACATGATTCTGAGAGCTCAGAACAGACTATAAAGAAGAACAACACGATTGCTTGAGATGATACTGATATTTCACGCCCCTTCCAAATTGCCCTTTAAGTAAATTGAAATCTGAAATAAAAGCAGCGTAATAAGAATTCTGTAGGCAGGAATGACCATGTTAAATGAATGATACAGAACCCATTTTAAACCATGTTATCTTAAATCCGAACTACAGCAGTAACATGTTGTGTGTATCCTTTATGTTATGCATACCTCCTCAAGACCCTGCTTGCACTAAAAAAATAAAAAAACATTAGTTTGATTACAAGTCCCATTACCATTCCCTGTGTTAGCCTTCTGATGTAATGGGAAATCAGTTGTTGTTCTCTGAAAATCCCAAGGCAATTAGTATAGCCACAAGAGATTTTTTAAGCTTTTTGTCCCAGGCCACCTCAGAGGTCTGTAGAGAAGAACCATAATCCAATAAACGTCTCATTTAGATCATGAAAGGAAATCGGGAGGACAAGACCCACAGGAGAGGGTGTTTTCAGGGCTCCCAAGCAAGCGGGAATCACCAAATTAACCAGGAGGTCCCTATATTTTACATGCATATCTGTCACAGTTAAGAATGGAATAAGTATATAATGCAGGTGACACTCCTCTTGCCGAGGATGGGAGGACTAAAGCCAGCAACAGTTTTCAAAAGACATTTCTTTTAGAGGACTGGACAGGGCAAGGGGAGGTTGTGAGAAACCCATGTAACAAACAGTCCTGGCCAAAGCTGGTCACACTTAAAGGGAATAGATAATTAGGCATAATTAGTGTGTATGCATTGTTGTATCCCTGTCCTCAGCCAGAATACATTTAGAAGAGAAAGCCCCAGTAGTGAAAAATCTTTGATCTAAGAAGAGTCGACCAGGATTGGCAGAATAAAGGCAGTGTTTTTAAGCATTTTTTTTTCTTCTTCTTCTACATAGTGTCTGTAAGACACAAAATGATGAATGGACTACAACCCCCCCCCCCCCCCCCCCCCCCCCCCCTCCCCCCCCCCCCCCCCCCCCCCCCCCTCTCATTTAGAGCTACCCCGAGTGCTTTGAGGCTAGTCAATTGTCACTGAACAAAAAAAGCATCAAATGTTTTCTGCTGTTAGTAATGAGGTAGTGGACTTCATCAGACCAAAAGAGTTAGATATCTTTGTTTAGAGCTCAATGAACCTTCTCAGTTTTTTTTTTTTCTTAATTCAAGGCATGTTGGTAAAAAATAAAGAAAAAAAATTGGTTTTATTTCTAATTGCAGTTCAGACAATAGGGTGAATCTGAAGATGGGAAATGTGGGTTAGCCTAACTTTAGCACATTGCCAATTACAATTACTTAAAACATTACAGAACCCCCTGCAGTGTTGACAACAAAGACATTTCTGTATTCCATGTTGTCCATATCGCAGTAAAGTGTTTTTTTACATTTTTTGTTGTTGTTGTTTATATAGATATACATAGTCCCGTAGTTTTTATTTATGTATTTATTTATTATTTTAATTCTCACATCATAGTTGAATAAACTAGAGGAATTTTTATTTATTTATTTTTAAAACTTTTACTTGGGAACGTTAGCCAGGAGAGAGTGAGTTTCTGTTCTTCTGAACATCAGTGTATCCAGATAATGCTCCCTCCTGCAACAAAGCTGGTGCTCTGTTGGAACTGAGTGGCATATTGTGGGAACAGAAAAAAAGGAGTTTGATTTGCATACACTGAGATCCTTAGAAGACTTTTTCTGAAGGCAAATGTTCCCAAGTAAATATTGAAGTGTGTTGCCCACTTGAAAATATAACGCTGTGATATGGACAACACGGGCCCAGCAAAAGTAATGTATTGTGTTTCTTGTAAACTTTGTGGGGTGTTTTGTAACATGTTAAGGCTCTGAATCTTTACAAATCCTCCGCCTACGGAATTAAATATGCATACTTGTGTATGCTAGATGAGATACAGTCATCAAAAAGACACGTCAGTATTTAAGACTTAAGAGAGCTTCTGCTGCTTCAAAATCATTTTAAGAAGGGTTCTGGTTCTTCAAACAAGCTCCCAAGATTGGAACAGGTTTTTTGGCTCCATTAGGCAAACCATTAACCTGTACTCCATTACCACTCAATTGTCTAAAGCGCTTTAATCCAAGGACTCCTGCTTCTCTTTGTTGCAACTGTATATTTTATAATGAGTTTGTACGCTGTGTTCTTGCTGCTTTCATTAAAGTCCCCTCTATGCACTGCTTTTGAATACTTGGACGTTTTTCCCTCATAATATTAATTCAACATAATTTACTTACCTGTCATGTGGTTAGTGGCTGTGAAAAGAATTACTTTAATCACTCCACCCGTTGAGTGATATGATTTGCATTTCATAAGAGGTATTATGCTTGACATTTTATATATTGTACATTTTAAACCTCATTTACGAGCCATGAGCTGATTTATGCTGTTTGACGGTGACATACAAGCTGAAAACAGGAAGTTCGGAGAAGACGGAAAAGAATGGCTTTCATTCCAAGGTATCACATCTCCTTGTCTTTGTCTATTCCATGTTCAAGTAATTCTCAATTAAGTTCAGTGCTCTTTTGGTTTGTTTCTATGCTGCTCCTTTCTGTAGATCAATTTTTCCTACGCAAGTGATTCTTAAGAGTATTAAACAAGAAACAGACATCGTTGCCAGGTGAACAAGGAGTGCTGGGTGATCTACAGTTCCTATAATTGAATTGCCACAGGTTCAAATTGGTAAGCCATCCACAATGGTCCCCACACTCTAACTGAGGCACTTATATGTCTTTCAACTTATGGATGTTCACAAATTGTTTAAAGAGGGACTCTGAAGGGAGCGTTGCATGGGTTTTGGCGTGGGTTAGGCAGGGACTGTTTCTCCTCATCGCTCTACAGCAAACCCTGCTGGCCAGGTGTCCAGTGAGCTCAGAGCAGACAACTTCAGGGCTGGCCTTTGTTCTCCAGAGGCTGGTAGCTCGCTGAATGCTCTCGAGTTCCTGGGTGAAAAAGGAAGCTGGCTTGGTCGTGGGATCTGTGGACGCTCACTGAACCTCTGGGTTTCCTGAGACATGTGGGGAATTGCTAAGGTGAAGGGAAAAATGATTGGGGGCGGGGGGATTATAATTTGACACATTTTGAAGTTAAATTTTTTTTTTTTAAATATGTATATATTTGAATACACCAAATCATTGATAAATTGTGTTTTATCGCAATACTAAAATAAACTAGTACAATTGATTGACTTGCACTCAACGTATTTATCCATGTTCAAGAATATAAAACATTATGTATTTTATTAACCTTGGTAATGCAATACATCACAATGTAACAAACTGGGAATCTTGCTTTTGGCAAACTAGCAAGCAATACTACAGTAAGTGTAGATCTCTGTGACTTTCTAAAGTTTATGAGGATGCAGCATATATCAAATCTAAAGTTTTAATGAAGCCTCTAAAATGAAAATCACGTACCTATATGTGAAAATGCCAAGGCGTTTCTTCTGATATAAATAGCAGCCGTGCTCCATGAAATTATGACTGATTGTGTGTCTTTTCCTGTAGGCCACCAAATAAAGCACATGTGTTGGTCTATATGAGAAACAAGGCAAATGTACATTTTTGATGCAGTGTTGAAACTGTTTACATTGAAGATCAGCGCAGGGTTGCAATGGTTGATGAAATGACATTTCCTTTTGTGTTACAATTCTTTGCATGTCGGGTTGTAATTATGACTTATTCAACAAATTGCTTCAGAAATGGAACTCTGTTCATTAAAACATGGATCAAGATGAAAGTTGACAGCATTGAAGAATAGAATATTTCGGTCTTCTAGCTTTGTAGTGATTACTAATTATTCCCAGATCAAGAAGGATGATAGCAGAAATGCACTGATTCCATAATTTGCAAGTACTGTTGTTGAATACTAATACAGTATACTTTTAATTCTAAGATTCCACTAGTGTTGCTTTTAAAGGTGCTCCATCCAAACTTGAACTGTTTTACATTTAAACAAGTTAGGAACATAAAAATCCAATATTGAAAATAACTAATAACTGTACATGACAAATGGCAATTCCCTTTTTTAATTTCAGTGTTAAAAATTTTAATTGCTGATTGTTTATAACCTCATACTGCTACAACACACATAGTTGTGCAGTGCAGACAGGTTTTAAAAGGGGAGGGGGGCAGTTTGCCCCAGGTGTGTGTTTTTGGTAAAGTATAAACAATGAAAGAAAAAACTAAACAGACTACTTCTTTAAAAAAAAAAAAGTTTTAAAAGCTCCGTTCATTTTTGTATGTTTATATAGGAATACTGCACAACCCTTCAGTTGGACTCTGGGATAGACTACAGAAAAAGAAGTTTGCCTGCTGCTGGAAAACACTACTACCTGTAAGTTGTGAATACATTGTAGCCTGCAACCTAAAAAGGATGACTGTCTTTTTTTTAATAGAATGTTACTGGAGTGTGCAGTATTCATAGTGCACAGACAACCATGCTTCATTTACTGAGATCTCGCTTCACTAAGAGTGTGCTATTTTCAACAGTGAAGTACTGGGAGATATGGAGCAAAAAGGCACGGCTCCAGTGATCTGATATTAATATCTGATGCTTAAGGTAAAAATGATCTGTTAAAGTAGCAACTTTATAGTCTGTATGTGATCTCAATCAATAAAGATGGTTCTTCAGTTTAAGTGTGTACAGTCATTTTAAATTAGATCATTCAGTTGTATCCAGATAAATGCATTTCAAAAGCAAACAGTAGAACAATATTGTGTGGGTGGAGGGTTGCAGGGAGAATTCATTATTTAGTGATTTTTTTTCTCTTTTTTTAATTTTTTTTTTTTTTAATTCAAAATCATCTGCTGATAGGGGAGCATAATAACGTAGGAACTTGTATTTGATGGGCCAAATGGCCGCCTCCTTGTTTTGGAGCCTTTCTTATTAGTGGAATATAGTTTATTTCACATTCTTATGTATGAACAAGTGTGTGTGTCTATATATAGACACGCAAACGCTTGTCTATATGCAGGTAGTGGACAAAAAAATGGAAACACCAATGTAAAGTCACTTAATAGGGCATTGTGCGGCCAGTACAGCCTGTATGCACCGTGGCATAGTCTGCCAGCCTCTGGAAGTCTGCAGGAGGGATGCGGCACCATTCTTCCACGAGAAAGTCAATCAACTCACGTCTGGTTGATCGAGGGGAAAAGCGCCGTCTCAGACGTCGTTCCAGAATATTCCATAAATGCTGTATTTGGTTCAGATCTGGTGACTGAGAAGGCCATGACATATGGATAACATCAGTGTCATGCTCATCAAACGACGGGGCGACCACACATGCTCTGTGGATGGGGGCATTGTCATCCTGGAAGACCTCCCCCTCCACGACATTTCGGAACCACCAGAACCCATCACTGTTGGACATTTAAAAAATGTGAAAGCAGAACACACAAATGTGTACGGTCAGCTGGCTTGAATTCTCTTCCCTTCTCCCCTGCTCCTGCCATGACGTGCAATGACTTTCAAACTTGATTATTTCAACCTGCATTACTTTGTAGTGCTTGAGGGGCAAACACGGTGTAATTAACCCTTTCCAGGAATCAGGTAACCCGTTTCCTAGAAGGCTTAGAACCGACTCTGAATTCTTCTACCCGATGTCATGCTTTGTATGTATGTATGTATGTGTGTGTATTTTTCAGTATAGTGCACCATATCCGTGGTGACTCCGAACGAATCAACCCACCAGCATTGAACAATTGGTTCTTCATGAACTAGCAAATGAAATACAATTTAAATATATTTTTGAGCTGCACTTTTAATTATAAAAATAAAAAAAAAACAAAAAAAACAGAATACTGTTGTTTTCGAAGTTTAGTTTTACAAAGTTAATCCTTTTAACCAACATAACCAGTAAGATGAGTAGTTTGTTTCACAGTGCACATGCAGGCACAAACACTTGCACGTCATTTCAGTTCGGATTTCAAAGGTGGCTACTTTGGATGCTTGACTGTTTTGCCTATTTGCTCTTATTTTGCATGCAGGATAAAAGCTGGATCCTTTCTTCTCATTGTGTACACATAGCATTAATGGATTTGCTTTGCCTCTATTGCCTCATTACTGGCTTCAGCTTTCAAGTATGGATGCTATTCAGTGTATGCAAATAAGGCAGAATCATCTACCTGAGAGTTAATATTCCCTGCATTAATGTGTATTCTAAATCTAATGTTTGTATTTAGAGTATAACATCCTGTTCTTTTTTTTCTCTTTTTTTTGATGGGCAAAAAGCTAAGCGGGCTGCAGCAGCTGTTTGATGTTGGCTTCAAGTGTTATTAAATTCATATTCTATTATTCTTTTCACTGTAGCACAAGTGAAGCTGATGTGGAGGCCGTCATGGATAAGCAGTTTGATGAGCTGGCTCAAAAACAAAATGATAGTACGTAAGTTAATTTCTCTTGAAAGAGAATACATTTAGAACACAATACCCAATCTCCACTGACCAATTAATAAGTTCCATTGGTGTACATGGGTTGATGTTGCACCCTCAAGTGGCTGTCATTGTAACAGTATTTTGTCTGAATCATCTGCTATTATTCATCCAGCCAGGCATTTCCAAGCTCGGAGGGATGATTTTTTTTTTTTTTGTAGTTGTAGTAGTCGTTGTAGTAATTATCCGCACAAGACAAAGTCTTTGTTAATGTTCCCATAGTAACTCGACCAAAGATTTTGAAAGTGCAAGGCAGAGAACTGAGATTGAACAAGACTTGTGGGACCATAGCGGACTGCACATTTGAAGAGCTGTGCGACCGGGTAAGTACATGCCATCAGTTAGATGCCTGTCTATACTTTTTGTATACATCCCACCCTGACGAAACTTTTTATTGCTTGTGTTACTACTATAGTTTTATTAACCCTACCAGGAATTAAGATAAAAAAGATGCCTGAGAATGCTTTTGAGTGTGCTAAACTGTCTAATAGGCCAGTAGGAGTTGGACTGAGACCACCAGAACTATTATAAACTATTTTTGTGCAGTTCCACTGCTATATAATAATTTAAATACCCACCAACATATACAGTGGTCTTGTATCAGTTGTATAGATGCACATTCGTTTTCAGGAATAAGTAAATTTACTGAAAGATTGCCTTAGGATAACTAATAAAATAGTGTTAAATGCTGACAAGAAATTAAATGTCTAAATACAAATATTAGAATACAAGATGAGTTTACTGATGTGCTGTTTTGAATTATGTCTCCAATACTAATAACTCCAAAGAGCATAGCAATATGACTGCGGTCTTCTGAAAATACAAGCAAGGTAAAATTGCGAGAGTTCTGTGATCTTTATAAATGAATACATTTAATCAACGTACATACTTTAACATCTGCAGCCTTTTAGTCAAAAGCTAAATAAATTAAAATAGCTATTTAAGTGACTTGCCATCATATGCAAAAAACCTTGAAGTGAATGAATATCTAAACTTTTACATTTGCCACTCCAGTACGGTCCTAATAAATATGTTAATTATCAGAAGTATTTTTTAATTCTTTTTTTTTTTTTAATTCCTTAACGATACCAATGCATGCTGGCATTGAAAAGGTTGTGTTGGAGCATGACAAAAGCATTTTGTTATGAGCGTATTGATTGAGAAAGGTACCAGTTTTAATAGTCTATACAGCCTTTAGCTTCTAGCATCAGTTACCTGTCTATTACTGGGTTGGCATGACCTCACCAGAGACCAATTTTTTCCATTTAAACCATATAAGCAAAGCACAGGCTTTCCAACCCAGACCCAACAATGCCTTCTAGGGTAGGTTTGCCTGGTAGGCATGCTATTTCTCTCAGGCTTGTTGAGAGAGCTTATTTTTAAATGTGCTAGTAGGACAGTTGAATAGTAAGTGGTTCTAGACCGTTAGAATTTTTATTTAGATGTCTATTATTCCTAGAAACATTTTTGTCAAGTTTCATTGTAAAGTTTCTCAAATTTTAAAATACAAGCTTTCAGTCCAGCATACTGTAGGTCACAACTTAGTTTAAGTTCCCAAACAGTAGCTGATGCCCAGCTGACCAGCAGTTACTGGTATTTTCAGCAGGATTGCCACACTACTTTTTTTTAAAAGGAGGCCCTTGAAACCAGCTTAAAATGATACTAACAAGGCTGTAGGATGAAAAAGGTGATGTGTCATCAGATTAGGCACTGCTACAAAGGGTGCAGGCTTCTTTGGAATTCACACAGCACTTACCCTGGACCCTTTTCCATCATCACATATGGTTAAATGTATGTTTCAATGCCAAAGGTGGAAACACATCACCAGAATTTGGTCCAGTTCAGCTGGAATCGCCCTTGTATAAGATCTGAAGTATGAATATGTAATTAAAACAACAAGATGTCAACTTTTAACTGCTTCTCTTCCAGTCATCCCTTGCTCCAGTAATGTTAGTCTACATGTTCTCATCATTGTTTATACCAAAGTTGTTTTCCAAACACAGACGTTTTGTATTAAACCCAATACAGATACATGTATAGATCTATAGGGGGTAGGGGGTAGGAATTGGAGTAATATATGTTCAGTATTTCAAGATTTAATTAATACCATACAAGTAGTTAGAAGCCTTGTATCGCTTTCAAATTCCTTTTTAGATGAATATTCTATAAACCATTAAGATACATACAATGTGGGTCTGTGCTCTTGAAATGTTTAAATGCAGTGCTTCTTTGTGACTTTAGCAAAGCACATAGTTGATGGCTTTCAAGATGAACTTTTGAAGCAATAGGCTGTCTAAATGGAGTTGGGCTTTTAATAGAACACAGGTAGCAAAAACCGGCGGTATATTGAGATACTGGATCATGCTGCCTATGAAAGAGGAAAACGCTATGCATCTAGATTTCTGTAAGATGTAAAATCACTTTACCAGCAACACATTTATGGCAATTTAAAAAGGACATGCATAATGTTGCTTTCTGTATACACCATTAGTGCTTATGAATACAATAAGACACTATGGATGCAACATAATGGAAGTGTTTTTTTTTCTCCTTACTAAGTGACAGTTATAACATTAGCAAAATCACTCATGTTTTTCTTTTGTTAACACGCTGAAAAGGTTGTGAAATATACACGGCATATCAAATATTATTATGTTTTAGAACAAATTATGCATTACTGGTATTCTAGGTTTTTCTTTAATTAGGTATGGCATGGTTCGCTTGTATAAAGCGAGTTCAGGTGATATAGTTATTAGGATCAGCGGTATTATCTGTTTTTTTTTTTTTTTGTACAATAGTAATTCGTCCATATTGACAGTTTTTTGCATTTCTTTTGGTATTAGGCGTCAGTTTCTTTTAACTGTCGTACAGTAGAGGCTGTGTAAATGACAGGAAATGCATGTGTGCCATTTAGCCTAATAAGCAGCATAAATCTCACTCAAATAATTCCTGGCCTTATTAAATATCTATTTAGCTCACACTGAATATAATGTACCCACCTTTTTGGAAAATTTATCATTTCATGTGTTCATTAATTTGGCCATCCTGTAATGGTACAGTAGCTTTGATTTATATTATAATTAGGCTATATATTTATAGTGTTTATAGTTGTACATTACATATTTAATATAAAACAGTTATTGTTAGACATGCACAGCACTTGATAATTGTGTATTATGTTTTTTTTTTGTTGTTTTTTTTTTTTTTTGTTTATTGTCAGTGAGCCCTAATATAAAACACAATGTGTTGCATGCACTTCCATTGGCGCTCTCAGATAGCAACATACCTTAGAGATGCCATATTTCCGGAGGTATGTTTATAATACAATGCAGGGATGCAAATCATCGGTGAGTAGGGTATAGTGGTAAAAGTACAGCGTGTCAAAACACTTTTTGTTGTGTATATCTATTCGATTGTCCAGTTGAATCATGGTATGGGCATATGTTAGCACTAGAGAGCAGTAGTGATGGTGATGGTGACATACTTTCAGATGCTAATAAAGCCTCTTGGGATCCGTTCTGCTTTGTAAGGATAGTTGTTTTCCTACCTATCATTTTTTATTGTCATGATAATATTTTTGTGTTGCAGCCTTTGGGTGCCAGTGACTACTTGAAGATGTCCACAATTTTTGATACAGTGTTTATCCGCAATATACCCCTTCTGAATTTGACAAAAAAGACCCAGGCCAGGCGCTTCATCACCCTCATCGACACCTTTTATGACAACAAAGTACGATCTCCTTCTCACTTCCAACGGTTTTATTATTTCAAGCAGGGTCCTTACAGGTTAAAGCAAGTATCAACCTTTTTGAAAAAAAAAAAAAAAATATATATATATATATATATATATATATATATATATATATATATATATACACACACACACACACACGCAGTACCAGTCAAAAGTTTGAGTACACCTGCTTGAAACCAGGTTTTTCATGATTATCTATGCTTTTAACTGTATAAACTTGATACGTGTACTTATATAAGCTTATAATCATAAGTGAATTGCATTTGAAAATTTAATTTTTAAATGAAAATGTAAATCTTGTCAATTTGATTTAAATGGTCACCCAAAGCAAGGGGATTTCAGTCTGAAGCCCAAGTCAGTTAAAAGTCTGAAATGTGTATAACACGGTGTTTGAACACTGGCCTAAGTATAACAGTGTCTTTGTTAGATGTTCTCTGACTTAACTAGCATGTTACCTGATTAACCTTTTGTCACCAATTAATGTTAACAGGTGAGGGTCCATGATTACTATAAATATAGGTAGCTTAGGCACAAGTTTGTCATTCCTGCATGTAAGGGAGCAGAAAATGGCAAAATACGCTCAGTTAAGCAAAGAAAAAAAGACAAATCGCAAGAACCATCAAACGATTTGAAGAAACTGGCACTCATGAGGACCGGACAAGGTCAGGCAGGCCAAGGGTGACCTCAGAATCAGAGAACAAGTTAATTCAAGTCACAAGTCTGCGAAACCAGCGATTACCTGCCCCTGAAATACAAGCTCAGCTAAATGCTACTAGAAGTACAGATGTTTCAACATCAACTGTTCAGAGGAGACTGCGTGAAGCTGGCCTAACCGGAAGAATTGCTGCAAAGAAACCATTGTTAAGAGTGTAGAATAAGAGGAAGAGACTTGTCTGAGCCAAAAAAACAGAGAAACTGGACTTTTGAGTAGTGGAAGTTGGTCTTATGGACTGAAGAGTCAAAATTTGAAATATTTGGGTCCACCTGCCGAGTATTTGTAAGATGCAGAGAGGGTTAGCGCATGAGTTCTGCATATGTGGTTCCCACTGTCAAGCATGGAGGAGGCAGTGTCATGGTCTGGGGTTGCTTTGCTGGTGACAGAGTTGGTGATCTTTACCAAGTCCATGGCAAGCTCAACCAGCATGGCTATCGTAGCATACTTCGGAGGCATGCCATTCCATCAGGATTACGGCTAGTTGGGCAGTCCTTCATTCTTCAGCAAGATAATGACCCGAAACACACCTCAAAGTTGTGCAAGAACTATCTGGCGAAGCAGGAAAGTGAAGGACAACTCAAACTAATGACCTGGCCTGCCCAGTCTCCAGACCTCTATCCCATAGAACTTATATGGGATGAACTGGACAGAAGAGTCAAAGCAAAGCTACCCACAAGTGCCCTACATCTCTGGGAATGGCTGCAGAAGAGCTGGGAAGACATGTCGGGTGATTTCCTGCTGAAACTTGTTAACCGAACGCCTCGTGATTGTGAGGCTGTTATTAAGGCAAAGGGTGGCTATTTTGAGGAATCAAAGATTTAGAGACAATTTTCAATTTTCTTGAACACTGTTTTGATACTGCTTATGTGTTGTTTTGTATATTGTAACGTGTTTTCATTTTCAAGTATTTGCAGAAACGTATACGACGTAAAACATTGTCAGTTATGAAAAAAATCTAGTTTCCAGCAAGTGTACTCAAACTTTTGACTGGTACCGTATGTATGTGTGTGTGTGTGTGTGTGTGTACACACACACACACACACACACACACACACACACACACACACACACACACACACACACACTGCTGTGCAAAGGTCTTAGACGTGCTGCATTTATGAGCATCAACAATTTACAAAGCCTCCACTAGTGTTTTCTACTAATTATAACAACCTTGACTTGCATAAAGAAAGAAAAGCATTGAGTAAAGTAGCTTTCATCCATTGATTTTTCAAGGTGTGTTATCCGAAGCATAATCAACAAGTACAGAGAAACTGTAATTGATAAACCCAGGACGGGAAGACCCAAAAAGTTGTCTAACAAGGAAAAGCAATACATGAAGATAATATCCTTAAGGAATAGAAAGAAGACAAGCGTTGAATTGACGACAGAACTGGCAGAAGGCACAGGTGTCATATTCCATCAAATCAACAGTATGGAGGTCACTCTTGTTGCAGTTAGAATATCTTTGTTGAGAAAGGGGAACAAGACTAAAATGCTAAAGTATGCACAAGGACACAGAAATTGGACTATGGAGCTGTAGCAGGGCAGGAGCCCTGCACATGGAGGAGTTTTTGTGTGTATACATTGTAAATAAGTGTGTAAACTGTTGTAATTAATTTAATGAAGTACCTGATGATAGCCTGCCTGCTGTGTGTGATTGCCAGCTGTGGATAATCAGCAGGTAGGTGTGTTGCAGTACAGTGTCAGGTATAAAGAGGTCCTGTCTGTTCACTTCGGGGTTGCTGCAAAGCCACGGACAATGGGCTAAAGGTCATCAACACTACCCGGACATGGAGACCTGGCTGCGTAATCCAGGATCAGAAGTGAAACTGCCGACGGCCCTGCTAGTAGTTGGAGTCGTAGTTGGTTGTGATTGACCAGAGAAGATTAGTTCAGGGATTGTAAATCCCACTAATGTATAGTGAGCAAGGTGTATGAAGCGGGACCTCCATGCCAACTTCATTAAATTAATTTTGATAGTTTTTTTGTACTGTGTTTTTTTTTTTTTTTTTGCAGTTTTTGTACAGCTTGCTGTAGTCCTCTGTGCGTTACCATCGTTGGTAACGTCACATGAGCATCTATTTGCTTTCATTTTCTGTTTGTTTATTAATAAATCCTGTGCGCCTGTGCTGGCGTTTAACTCCACATCCATGTGTGTCTCTGTATGCTTGAACAGCGGCTACCCACACACGTGACACGAGCAAGACCCTGTCACAGGAACAATGGTGCTTTGGACTGTTGATGGGTGGCAGTTCTGTTGTCAATTCAACGCTTGTCGTCTTTCTATTTCTTAAGGATATTATCTTCAAGTATTATTCATACTTGTATAACAGCTTTTTGGGTCTTCCAGTCCTGGATTTGTCAATTACAGATGATGTGTCTCTGTACTTGGTGATTATGCTTTGGTTACCACACCTTGAAAATCAAGTGATGCGACTTATTTCAATGAATGTTTTTCCTTCTTTATGCAAGTCAAGGTTGTTATAATAGTAGAAAACACTAGTGGAGGCTTTGAGTAAATTGTTGATGCTCATAATGCATCAGAGTAGAAAAATGCAACATATAAAGAGTATTATATGCTTCACAAAAGTACAAATTATCGATAAAATACTGTTGATTAAGATAAAGAAAACCTTACTGTGCCAGTATTTTATAACTGTTGTAAAATTAGTTGTTTATCACTAGAGTCAAAGAGTGTCCCAGCTGCTTAAAACACGAGAACTGCAGAGTTTACATCTTTATTTAGAAAATAAATCTGGATTAGTTAATGGGGCATGTTTAACAAATCCTTATAAAATTCAAACGGTTTACTTTTAAAACAGTTCAAATGTGATGTTAACCTAATGTCCACAGGAAGAATAAACAGTATGAAAAAGATATTGAGCTAGTGCGAGTTCTGCTTCTTGGGACAGAAAGTAATCTCTTCTCAACACTTCTTAGTGCCAGGGTAGATAAAGCAAGAGACACAATGCTGCTGAAATACTTTGAAGGGAGGTTATTTATATACTATTTAGGGGTACAGTATGTTTTTAAAAAGATTTTAGGTTTATTTTCATTTAACATTAACCTATTTGTTTAATCAACAACATACATTATCAATATTTGTTAGAGCTTTCTTTTAATGAAGACAATACTACATTGTTTGACGCTGTAATCCGCATGTCTTTCTCTCTAGGTGCGAGTCGTCTGTCTTGCGAATGGACCTTTGGATAGAATATTTGTTCATGATCTCCATAGAAGTGACGAGGAATCTCACAGAATACTTATGGATGACCTCGGACTGTGCCATGTAGGTGATGATAAATAAAATGACTTTCCATATCAGGCTGTAGCCTTAAGCCTTTAGAGAAGCACAGTGCCATTTGCTAAAGAACATTGGCAGGTAATTAATCTCTACATTTCTGAATTTTATATTGCGAGGGTCAACAGTTATTGTCCTGACCTGTCGCAGATATGTTCAGAAACAGGCTTGAACAGGTATATAATTATGGCTTGATCAATGTAAGTCTGTCTGAGGTCTGTGGGGATAGCTGTATTAGATTTGTAGTTGAAAGAAGAGATATTAAGGAATAGAGGAATGGGTACTATACGATATGGTTGGCCATGCTCCGGCTCCGGATCCATTGCCTTGATTTTGTACAAATCTTCGCCAAGCTTTTATTTTTCTATTCAATCCTAGCCTCCTTTTGTACGTTTTGGATTGCATTTGCCTATAATCTTTCACTCACTCACCTCTTCTATGCAATTATAAAGGACCCTCTCTATATGCTTGCACTGGGTTTTATAAAAAGGTAATGGCTGCAGATACCGCAATACATCAATCTAGTTGATCATTTTTGACAATCCTTTATAATCAACAGAAATTACAGCATAGTGGAGAGTAGAGCCATTGTTTGGTGTTACTAACTTGTCAGACATCTGAATTTGGCAGTTTTTACTTTAGTCTTTCTATATACTAAGCATAGACCCTGTCTCTGTTTGTTGGATTTGTGTTTTCTAGGATTCCGCTAGCAAACTTTCCATTTTTACTGGGGAAGAAGAAATCTTTGCATTTCAGCGTACAGTGTCCCGCCTCACTGAAATGCAGACAGAGCAGTACTGGAATGATGGGGACAGGAGCAAGAAATAACCAGACACCGAGGATCAATGGCTTATTGGAACTTACAAGCATTGGGGAAACAAAATTGTTGTGATTTTAGACAATGCAATATATTTATTTTACTTGATGTCCTCATTGCATTTTAGCCATTGCAGCATTGATCTTCCAGGTGTTGATTGTATTTTATATTTTAAATACAAAAATGTTATGCAATTGTATTGTTCTACAATTAAATATTTCTGGAACATTTGGGGAGGAATTGCATTTGATTTGACAGGTACTGTTAATGTATGTTAGAAAATGCACAACAGGTTTGTTCATCAGTATGGTCCTCAAATCCAGTAAGTTGCTATTTAAAAAAGAAAACAAAAACAAGCAAAATAAAAAACTCTGGATGTGTTTTAAATGTTATTTAAAGTTTGGTGCCACACATTGTACTGGCCACAAGTGATCAAGAAAATGAATCTGGCAGTGTAATGATGTGCCTGTCTGTCCATCTCTATTTTTGTGATTAATTTAAAATTGTACATATTATTTGAGATGGAGTCCAGCGCACCCTACTTCAGTTAATTTTGCTCCATGATTGAGAACTTTTTCTATATCAAACTCAGTTGTAGCGGAAACTATTGTCTGTGTGTCACTAATTTTGTATCTGCTGTGTCTGGTTACTAACATATACTTGTTTTTAAAAGCCATATACAAACCTCACAGTTTCAGTAAAGCAGGTTAGCTCTGCATGTCTTAAGCCCATGAAACGCAAGGCAACTTTCAGGCAACTACATCTGGGAATTATTGAAGCAGCTAGTACTCTAGGTGGCATTTTCAAACACTTTTCACCAAGATGTCCATATGAGAACTGCTTGAGAAAGTTACCTTTACTGGTTGTCTCACAAGCTGCCAAAAGAAGTTGGCTGAAAATCATTAAGTGCTCCATTGGACCTTTTACATAAATAATTTATACCATCTACATTTTCTGAATTCAAACCTCCTTTTACATGTTCCTTTATTCTCTACTGTTATTTCTGCATTATTCACCCTGATACAAAATGCCAGCACAATCCACCAGTTTTAAAAGCTGTATTAAAAAGAAAGAAAGAAATTACCCAAGGGTAAGGATAGCAGTGAAATGGTACTTAAGCTAGTGAAGGGCAGGGAAATGGATTTGATGTCAGGTACTGTCTTTACCAAGTACTCTTTGTTTGTCTGTAGATATTTCAACTCATTAGGTAACTGCTGCCCTCTAGTGAAGGCATTTAGGATTTAAAAGAAAGGCAGATAAAGGGTCTAGCAATATTATGTGCTAAACATCTAATAAAAGTGCAAATTACTGATGATATTTAACAGTACAATGTTTTTGTTGAGAATAGTCGAAAGAAGTCTTAACACGATACACAAATTAAAATAACAGTTAAAAACATCTATATTGGTATGTGACCTAATTTCCAATGAAGTATCAGGCTTCCTAGCACAGCAGCCTAGTACAGTGCTCCCCCTTTATAATGTTGTAGTCAGCAGCCATAGTTAAGAGACCGTGCTGTGCTGAGACTAGTCTTAGTGTAATGGTATTATAGGGCAAATGGGAGCCATAAGAAAGTTTACAAACAATCTTGCTTGTTTGGTTGTTAGTAGCTCATTGATCCCAGAATCTCATCAATCAGCTTCTTGAAGGATCCCAAGGTGTCAGCTTCAACAACATTACTGGGGAGTTGGTTCCAGATTCCCTGTAAAAAAGTGCCTCCTATTTTCTGTTCTGAAAGCCCCTTTGTCTAATCTCCACTTGTAACCCCTGGTCCTTGTTTCTTTTTTCATGCCGGAAAAAGTCCCTTAGGTCGACATAGTCAATACTTTTTAGAATTTTGAATGCTTGAATCAGATAGCCGCATAGTCTTCTTTGTTCAAGACTGAATCGATTCAATTCTTTAAGCCTGTCTGCATATAACACGCCTTTTAAACCCAGAATAATTCTGGTCACTCTTCTTTGCACTCTTTCTAGAGCAGCAATATTCTTTTTGTAGCAAGGTGACCAGAACTAAACACAGTATTCTAGATGAGGTCTTACTAATGCATTGTAAAGTTTTAACATTACTTTCCTTGATTTAAATTCAACACTTTTCACAATATATCCATGCATCTTGTTGACCTTTTTTTTAGCTTCCCCACATTGTCTAGATGAAGACATTTCTGAGTCAACAAAAACTACTAGGTCTTTTTCATAGATTTGTTCAATTTCAGTATCTCCCATATGGTATTTATAATGCACATTTTTATTGCCTGCATGCAGTACCTTACACTTTTCTCTTAAATGTAATTAGTTATGTGTCTTCCCAGTTCTGAATGCTGTCTTGATTATTTTGAATGACTTTTGCTGCTGCATCAGTGTTTGCCACTCCTGCTATTTTTGTGTCGTCTGCAGATTTAACATGGTTGCTTACTATACCAGAATCAAAGTCATTAATGTAGATTAGCAATAGCAGAGGACCTAATACTGATCCATGTGGTACTCCATGGGCTATCTAGATCAATTCTGAGTTTTCTCTAATCAGTACTTTCTGTTTTCTACATGTTAACCACTGCCTAATCCATGTGCATGCATTTCCTTAAATCCATACTGCGTTCAGTTTGAGAATTAATCTTTTTTTTTTTTTTTTTTTTTAGAAATTTAGTCATTGTCATTTATTCTCTTAGACATTTAACATCCTCTTTTGAATGTTCTCTTGCTGTTATAATATTGGAAAAAAAAAACTTTTTGGAATTGGTTTTAACCCCCTTAGCAATGTTCATTTCTGTTTCTCCCTTGACCTTTCTAACTTCCTTGACTTGCAGTTTCAAGTACTCTTTCTGTGTACTTTGTTCTTGGTCTCTTTTAAACGCTCTATAAAGTGCCTTTTTAAATTAATCTGTTAAACCATTTTGTTTTAGATTTATCTACTTTTGGGATGCAATTGTTTTGCGCCTCTAGTACTACATTTTCAAAAAACACTCTATGACTGGACCGTCTTTATACTGTGGAGCAGGTTATAAGAGCTGCCTTATAAAGGGGAGAGCACTATAATTGGTACAAAATACACTTTTAAACTTAACATACAAGTGAGATCAATAAAGAAGATAAAAGATCTGGAATGGCCTCTGGAATCACCAGATCTCAATCCAGTAGAAATGCTTTGGACTGATCTGAAAAAAAGCTGTAGCCAAGCAGTGTATCCAATCTGTTTGAGCTGAAGGAAACATGCAAAACAAATGGGCCCAGATTTCACCAAGATGTACATAAACATCTGAAAACCGTAATAAAAGCAAAAGGAGGGGTGTCAATACTTCTGTCATGAACAAATACTTTCAATTGTTATATATATATATATAAAGATTTGTTAAATTAGTAGAAATTGTGTATTTTTCTTTTTGATGTATTAAAAAGTGGTTAAAATGTACTAAATGCTTGGCCTTAATCTGTTACCTTGAATTATGGTGTACACATCTTAGGGTGCCAAAACTTTTGTCTGTGACTGTATAGAGGCACTGGGGCCACAATCCATGTTGAGTTTATCGCATGTGAATTTAAAAGTAGTGGTAGGAAAACCAAAATCAAGAAATTAAAACAATATCAATCAATTCTTACTGACTAGTTGGGAAAGAAAATGTCACATCCCAAAATGAACCCTTCCCAAAAGTGCATGAAATATCCTGACAATATTTAGTACAAATGTTTAGTTCTGCAACCAACACACTTACATGCTGGATAACAAACACAGAGTCCTTGACATTGTTGTTAACATTCATATCTATTGGAAGTACAGTATGACATTAGTGTACCAGTAATTCAAATAATGACATAAAGTAATAGTTTGTCTTCAACAGATCACCTTTTGTTTTCTCTTCTCCTCTTGTCTGACAAAGTTACAGAAAACATTATTTTGATGTTGTTTTTAACTTAGTGGAGCGTGAATAGAAATGCATGTATGTATTAGCAGCATTCTTCTTTGAATCCCAAAATATTGGCGTATAAAACGTGAATGAATTTTTTGGTGTCTGTGTGAGTGAATTTTGAAGGTCAGGTGATTGAGGATATTGGTAACTGTCATAAAGATAAAAATCGTAAAGTATGTTACAGTAATTTGATTTGCAGTGTTTGAATGTTTTCATTTCATTACACTGGATATTCTAATTCTCATGAAATATACCACACAGTAGTGGTTGTGCTCATTTAATGTATTTCTACAAAATGACTTCATAAGAGGGTAATAATGTTAATAACTAATAAAACCTAAGAAAAACTATTTTAAATCATAGAATAATTATTCATTTGAAACTGCATTGTCCATTTACTTGCTATACTGTACACTTTCTTCACGGTACTATGCAAATAAAAACAACAATATACAGTGCTGCGTTCAGTATCTCTTATTACACGCTGGTGAAGGCATTAACTAAAACGTGTGTCAGCGGCAGTTTCTTAAGTTTTACCTTATTTTTTCAGTGAGTGTTTTTGAAGTCATGGATGTCTTAACTATATTTCTGTATTTGGTTTATAATTAATGCAAGTATAATAGAAATATAGGGTAACAGTGTTGCACTCTGAGGATTGGCCCGTTACTGTGCAGGTATTAATGTTTAAAAAGATTCAAGTAACAGGTAATTCTGAAATGCCACACTAACGAGCTAGGAAAAATAAATTGAGGAAAAATTCCAATTCAAGCAATGAACATAGCATATTCAGATTAAACAATAATGTGACTATTTAATCAGAACAAAAGACTCAATTTCGATATGAGTAAATGTTTTTCATAATTTCCTCAGATACGTTTTTCCAGCTATGAATTAATTGGATTGAGCCTGTACAAAAAGTACCACAAGAGGGCAGCAGAAGATTACTTTTAAATGGGTCTTTACCACCTTATTTTTTCAAAGCGCTGATTCTTTACTACTGAAAAAGCACCTGGGGATTGTATATGTAAACAAGAAATCAGCTGTTTCAAATACATTTTCTTCCACCAATAACAGCCGACCTGGAGGAATGTAACGTTTGGGAGTGGGCTGTGTTTGTTTGGGTGAGTATCAGTGACACCCAGAGGCAAGGGAGAGGCAGAGAGAGTTTGCAGCCAGGAAACTTGTAGAACTGGATGAAACTTTATTTTCTTCTTTAGAATATCTTGTAATAATTCTTGGCCCAGACCAGATATCTGGATCCTGCCAAGTATAATAGCATAATTATTTCACTGATTAGTGTGTTAACAAGACAGCCACAAACATTCTACAATTGAAAGGGATTCAGTATTGAGCCAGGCTCAGAAGCAAGCTTCTAACTCAACTCAAATAACTCATTATTTTGTTTCAAATACTGTTTTTATGAATGAAAATAAACAGTTTAACATTAATGAAACAATTGTACACCTTACAACATCTTACATTCAGGTTTTAGAGTAATGATTGCAATACTACCGACAGTCTTGATGTTTGTTTCAACTGATGCGGGTGATTAGAAAGGTCATTTTGACAGTGCTTCTGTGAAAAAAAAAAACCCAAAAACATCCTAACCAAATGAAAGGATGTCAGTCCCACTAGAATGGTGTTCCCTGAAAGTTTGATGCCTCTGGCTTCCAGGTTTAATAGCTCTGTAGCAAAAAATAATAATAATGAAAAAAACAAACAGCAATCATAAGTGCCCCATTGACTTTATAATTGAAAAATATCAAGAAGACAAACAAGACTATGACTTCTTTAGATGATCTCTGTAATTAGTCACTTTGCCTTTCATTGCGTGTTGAAAGGTTGGAATGATGTTCTAAGAAACTGCATCAGAAAAAAGCTGATCCTATCTTGCAGTGTCACTTCATGTGCTCTTTGTTGTATCTAAAATGAACATAATAAGTAACTTTAATTGTCACTGTCCATTACACAGTATACAAAAAGTTGGTGCCACAGACAGGATGATGCATGACTCAAGAATGTTAAGCAGTCTGGTGATGGCCATAGTTAATATTTTTTTGGGGGGGACATTGCTTTGTGCTGTACCATGTGATATTATACAAGAAAAGAATTGCAAACCGGTTACACAGATACTGTGCCATGTGTTAAAAGTATTGTGCAAACATGACAATAGATGGGGCCTTTAATTTATGTTAAATGTTAGGTGACTGGGGTCATGCAGTTCCAGGCCCTTCATTTAAGGTTCATCTGGTACCTTCATCGTTGTACACCCTGGGTTATATCAGCCACCTATCATTATTTATCCCAAGATTATTCCTAAAATATATCTGGTAATAATATAATCCAGGTGGATTCTCTGGTGCTGTAAAATGCTATTAAAACAATCCATATGTGGCACAACCTGGCTTTTGCATAAGAGGCCGTGTACACATCTTGTGTCCTGCATGTAATATTTAAGGATAAATAGCTGGTCACTTTATCTTTCAAATCACATGACAAAATGACCATTCAGCTCATACAGCCTCACTTTCTCACTCACTCACTCACTCACTCACTCTCTCTCTCTCTCTCTGTCTCTCCACATAGGGTAGGTGGGACTGGCAGAGTTGAAAGTTTACCATGAGTATAAGTAAATGAGTGTAAATCTCAAATGATGTGATTTGGCTAATTTCTAGTCAATTGTTGAAAAAAAGAAGCAAAGCCAGAGTGCTTGTTATGTTTTATTAATTTATTTTTAATAAAGATTTAGAGGACAGATCTCAAATCCCAGTGCACTAGAGCGGCTATTTTGAAAAGAGCTTTGAAACAAAGTTAAAGTTATAAGTGTAAAGTTGTCAGGATGTTAACAATAAAAAGAAAAATGACAGGTACGTTATTTAAACAGTTGTAGCCACGCGTCACGTGGGGACACGTAACGCTATACTTTTCTTCGAACCCCGCTGCTTACTCTTTAAGCTCCTGTGTATTTGTCAGATTTGAGATCCTTGTTGGTCTATTACAAAAGAAAAGATAAGCAGTGTTGACAATTGGGTAAAAGCCCTGTGATTGAAACATATTTAGCTTTCAGTTGTTGTATATTATATTCGTATATTATGTTTTGATAGGGTGGCTCGTGAACGACAGTGGGGAAAGAAATATGTATGACTCAAGCTGTGTTAAAGTTGTGTGCAACTATTCAGCAACAAAAAAGGGGAACACAGAAGTATGTTGATGACTTTTCAAGGTGCATTAAAGAAGGGTGCCCAGTGAAACAGGCTGATGTGGCTTCATCGACCACTAGGCCATGGGGTAGAAGACAAAGCTCCCAAGGAACCTGCTGGCACCTTATCTAACTGTAAACATTGTCCTTCGCCTTTCATGAGCACTCAATCACTTCGTTATGACGACATCATTTATCTCTGGAGCTCAAGAAAACGGAAGTCATTACTTCAATTTTCCTCAGCTACATAAATGATGTCAGGAAAACGTAAGTGATCACTCTTGTGATCTCGACATAGCAAAGTTTTTTTGATATGATTCGACTGATCGTTTTTCCAGTCTGATTATTAGGGCACAGCTGCATTTTAGTATTACTAACAGCAATAACAGCTGGTTCAATTGTTTTCGGCGTGTCATAGAGTAAATCCAGATTATCATATGTATCGTTTCTCGAGTCAAAAATACACAACTCACTCGATATATCGTGGGTCTCGGGGTCCAAAATAAATCCCCTATATATCGAGGGCCGCGATTTAGCGTGAGACCCATTGAAAAATAGAAATAGGCTATACTAAACACCCACTCCCTTGTTTTTATCAGGTGCGTCAGTGTCCAGTATAAATCCTCTGTGCAACCTGCTCATTTCTTCGTATAAAAATCAGTGTAACAAATGTTCGTATAATTTGTACATTGGAGGTTAATTGCTTCTCATCAACTTCAGTCTCCAATTAATTTCAAGAGTCTTCCTCTGCTTTCTCAAATACACAACCCCGCTGTACTGAAATAATCCATTCCCAACAACATATGAGGCAGCTGACGTCACTGCCTTGTGACTTTTGCTAGTGCATTGTTGCCACACGTGAACACCTCGTCGGCTAAAATAATTAGCTTTGTGTTATTGGGCAACAGATGTGTACATGATAACAGTACGATATTAAAAGTTTGCGCTGTAACTTTCAGACACAAGTTGTTTTTTTTTTTTTAAAGGTTGAAAATCCCTACTGTAGGGATGTCAGCATGTGGAATTAACTGGCTGTCATTAAACATGGTTATCAGATTGAAAACAAGCTGTCAAAACCTCTACTAATGATTAAACTTGCACATGAAACACTAAAACGTTTCCCTAATCAGCGCTTTGTGATGGTGGTGGTCCACTATGAAAGGCGCTATATAAAATAAAGGTTGATTGATAATTACCAGTTACTGCTTACTAAACCATACCCAGTTAATATAAACGCCACAAAAAAAGTTCTTTGAAAAAAATATCATTAAAAAATCTAATTCACCTTTACCGTAATGCATGCATTTTTCACGTGACATCTAACAAAAAATATGCTAATCCAAGTTAGATAAGATTTACTCTCCAATTTTTAAATACAAAAAAATAAAAGAAACAGCAGATCAAAGACATGCTTGTACAGTAATGTGTTATCAATAACTTACGTGTTTGTAGAAGTAAGATTTGGGGCAAAATTAAGATTACTAGACTAGTTTAAATTGTGATACCTGACTCCATGAACTCCTATAGAGATTCAGGTCTTTTGTTTGCTTTGTAATGGTGAAAAAAAAAAAAAAAAAAAAAAAAAATTCTACACGTGTTTCCTGAAATAGTATAAGATTAATCCTGTTTTTCATAAAATCTCCGTCATTTAAGGCTTTACTGTTGCAGAAACAAAGCAAGGGTATGTATCCTAGTGAGGTGCTGACAATCTGGTTTCTATGGGAGTGAAGGTTGTGGTGCTACAGGGCTCATACAGTACCTATTGAACAAGGTTTGGGGGACACTGCACCTTTAACGTGTCATATTGGAATGGCAATTGTATTGCAGCAAAAACGATCATGCTGCACGTTATGTTGTGCTCCTCCCCCGCCCCCCTTCTTGTCCCGTGCCATGCACACAGCAATGCAACTGCATTCTTCATTCAAATCAACGTGCTAGAAATACACAGTAAAATCACACTACATATGAGACTCGGGCGCACACTCGGCAAATAATACGTTATTCTGTAACAAAAGAGCTGCAGTCTTCCTTTTAAAAAAAAAAAGAAAAAAAAGAAAAAACACAGGTGGGGGCGGGGTGCGCTAACTGAAAGCTGACGTTTTGAGTTAAGCCTTCAAAACGTCAAGCTTTGAGGGTTTAATTTACGAGAAGCCAACCAATACACAGCGAGACAGGATTCTGCCCCTCTCTTGTTTATAAATAGCATGACGTCATGTGTTTGAGACAGTCGAACTTGCTTGAAGGGGGGCGTTTGTTGTTGCTACAGTGACGAATTTGATGGACATCAAGGCAGACGCAAAGGGCGGGCACTTTCACACAGTCTTAAAGTTGTAACAGTGAAGTGTATGTCAACATGTATTCAAAGATACAGCTGTTGAACAATTTTTTTTTAGTGAGTAGGAACATGCTTAGCGCACAATATGCAGCCTCTGTTTTGTTTATATATATATATATATATATATATATATATATATATATATATATATATATATATATATATATGTTGTACATATCTTTCTCAAGGGAGTCTGTGTTTGAATCAAAACATTGGAGGTATGTATAGGTGTTGTTGTTATTGTTTATATTCAAATCCATGATTTATTCTTACATTATGTAATGGTGTTCTATATGTGACATTAAGAGCTCCCCAAGATTCTTCCACAAGAGCCTGTCTGCTGCATCTCTCATCCTTGTTGCTCTGGCGTGTTTCCTAATTTCATCTTGCCATCTTCTTCTTGGTTCTTTATATCTCTTGGGATCCAGTCTAGTATCTCCTTGGTCCAGCGATGGTCTGTTCTTGCTACATGTCCCGCCCACTTGCATTTCAGTTTTTTCGCTCTTGTAATAATATTGCATACTTTTGTTTGCACTCCTATCCATTCCTTCCTTTTCCTGTCTTTTCTTGTTATTCCCAGCATGCATATTTCCATACTCCGTCGAGTCATTTGCATCTTTTGAGGGTCCAGGTTTTGCATCCGTAAGTTAGCACTGGCAGCACGCATTGGTCAAAGACTTTCCCTTTCAGAACCATGCTTAATCTTCCAAAGGCACTCCAGCCCATTTTTGCTTTTCTGCTGATGTTGCACGTTGTCGAAACTAACTGTCCTAAGTATACATAGTTACTGACTTCTTCAAGCTTGATCCCATTTGCTTCAATTGCCTGTGAAGTGGTGTATTTTCTGAACATGACTTGAGTCTTCATCAGGTTCATTTTCAAACCTGCTTTGATGCTAGCCTCTTGCTAGTTATTGCGCAGTGTTTGGACTCATGATTAAGGGACTACACTGGCCAGTAGTCATGCTTGACACTAGTACACCCATGCAATAAAGGAAATACAATGACACACATACCAGAAACTAATTTAAGGGTTCATCCTTGTTAAGTTCCCTGGTAACAACAATGTTTACCAGGTGACAGCTAGACAGGAGTATAAGTAGGCTACTAGGGAGTCAGGACTGGACTTGGTTCACAAAGGTGAATACCATGGCATAGTTTAGATATTTTCTTACAGTACTTCAGAGGACAGCCTTGACGAAATGGCTCATTATCTCTTAGAGTCAGTGCAAATGCCAGATATATTCATGTACAGTATACTGTAGTAAATTAAGAGTGGTGAAAGTTCTGTCTGAGCAGATTGGGTTCTAACTTCTGGGGAGACAGTGGTGATAACTTCAATTGAAAATACTTTAGTGAAGTCTGGTGTCCTGAATAAAAACATGTTTGTTTTTTTCCCCTGGTTGTTTCTTTAATGATAATGGTTACAGGGACTTAAATGTATTTCTTTAACCACTTGAACTGGAAAATTTTCTGAAAATACATGAAAAAAGAGGAACTAATAATAACCTGCACCCATAATTGAGTAACAACCAATTGCATTCCTAAATTAAAGTGTACCCAAGGCCTTACAAAACAACCAAAAAATGTTTGTATGTGTTTTTGCTTCATTTTTAACTTTAAAATAATAAATTTGTTATGAAATATATAAATATTGTTGAATTGTAGACTAACATGGGCTGTGGCATGTTCCTAAAGTGTTTTTCTTAGAAAACAAACACAACGGCGACCTTTTTTAACGCGCTTTTGCATAGGCGGATGAACAATTGTTTGTAAAAACACCTACTGTATTGTTAATCCTCTCTCTCTCTCTCTCTCTCTCTCTCTCTCTCTCTCTCTCTTTCTCTCTCTCCCTATATATATATATATATATATATATATATATATATATATATATATATAAAAAAAGAGCTAAACTATTAATGCAGAGACCAGGCTACACCGTATATGCCTCAACATGTTCAGTGCATAGAGATCTTGTCTCTTTAAAAGGCGATTCGTTCTGTGTAATGCAGGGGGCGGGGCTTTTTCAGATGGGGTTAGGCTGAGTCTCACCACATACTGTATAAGTTTATATTGCTACTGCGGTCTGTCAGAAGGAATGTGGAATAGGATGATCATGAGTTTATTTGCATAGGTCGTGCGAGATACTGCCTCAGTGACATCGTGTATTTTGTGTGGTAGACATGAAATGCAAATCGGGAAACTGATCAAGATCCTCGTTTTCTTGTAAATACGCTGTTATATTGGGCACTTGTGTCCTTCTCGTGTCTGATTAAAAGGACTTGAGTGAAAGGAGAAACTGTCAAGATGGCAGCAGCAAGAGAATAGTAATGTGCTGGCTGTAATTGTTCTGCTTTCATTTTTTTTTTTTTTTTCCCTGAACAGTTTGCAATCTTTAGGCATCGTGGAAGCCATTATTTCAGATCGTTGGATAAACCCGAACCACCAGAGAGACAAAAGCTGCAAGCACATATTTCTGGATGCTGAAGCTCTGCACAGTTTTTTTTTTTTTTTTTTAGATTTGTAGTTGCATTGCATCAGTACGGCGTGGGATTTTCAGCTTTTACATCTCGGATTCTGTTCATTCATTGGGCTGGTGGTTACAAAGTAGTGCAATTTACAGCAGAAGTAGTATTGTAGCTGGCAGAATTAACCACATAAAGCACTTAAATACTTGTCATAGTGGAATATACGTTTGATTTCCAATTGGACTGGACACAATCGACTTTACCTTATCTGGTTTAAGTCACATCAATGAAACGGGAATAATATGACTCGCGTGTTAAAATACCTGTATATTTACATTCATGTTGACAATAAGTAATGTCACGCTTGTTTTTTTTTTAACTATATAAAAACAAGTTTTTGGTGCACTGAAATTTTCTTTTTTTTTTCTTTTAAAAGGATTTTGTTTTATTTTAATTTACTTTTGGAAGCGCATTCATGGAAAGTGACTTTGATAGGAATATCACAGTAATTAATTGACAGATCAGTATTGCCTTAAGAAACAGACCGGTGTTTGAAAACGAAAATGGCAGAAGCAACCCCTGACCCTCTCGACTCCCTAGATGTTGAAATAGACCCAGATTTTGAGCCTCAGAGCAGGCCGAGGTCTTGCACCTGGCCCTTACCTAGACCAGAGTCCAATCCGGGCAAACCCGAATCCACAGACAATTCCACCATCCCGGAGGAGGAAGATGACGAAGAGGATACTACCAATTCCATGACCATCAATGCCAACGGGATCATTAACAACACCTGCATCAACGGGAAAGACCAACACAGCCCCAGTGTTCTCCTTGTGGAAGGAATGGGGGCAGAGTCGTCTGGCCTAGAGAATTCAGGTTCCCCACTTTCGTCCCATTCACCCAACGCAGTTGGAAACAGTACCAGCAGCTTAGGGGTGTCCCAGCAGCAGAGGAAGGTATCTTCTCGTCGGAATGCCTGGGGTAACTTGTCTTACGCTGATCTGATTACCAAAGCCATAGAAAGCACGCCAGATAAAAGACTCACCTTATCTCAAATCTATGACTGGATGGTCAGGTGCGTGCCTTACTTCAAGGATAAAGGCGACAGCAACAGCTCTGCTGGGTGGAAGGTAAGACAACTAGGTGGTGTCGCTTACCAAAACAAACAAACAAACAAACAAACAAACAAACAAACAAACAAACAAACCCACATGGCTTGGGTCTCCCTCGCTATTGCATTTCCGAAATTTACTGTTCTGCCAGCACAGCACACCAATGCAATGTAGTAAGTAAAACACAACACAGTGCTAATATAAACAAAAGCCGATGGTACTTTAAATGTATGTGTTTTACTTTGTTTAGTCAGACAGCGTTACGTTATAGTTTTCCTAAAAGATTAATTGTTACAGCGTGAATCATGACCGTATGGATGTAAAGTTTAGTACTGCAAAAGGCTCATATTTGTTATGATTTTGTATTGACAATAGACGCTGCTGACTCGTGCTGTATTTATGAGTTCTGTTTTTATTTTATAACATATGTTCCTTCACATTCTGAAAAGAAAACAGAATTCTACAATATTGTAAAAAAATTCCCGGAATTTTAATGTACTGCGAAACAATTAGCTTTCTATGCCCTGGACAGAAACGTTGGTTTAAAGAACATGTCACAGCAGTCAGTCCTGGGCATGCAAGAGATATGTGAACGCGGGGCCAAGGGAGCAAAGGTTGTGATCCAGTGGAGAGTAAATTGTTGTGGATTTAAGTATAATGCATTTTCGAGTCAGTGGAGCAGTTGCTGTTAGTCATGCACTTGAGCTAATTCTTTGTTGACACAATGTTGCTTTTCAGTGTATGATAAAACACAAAATAATAAATATTACAGCAGCTGGTCTTTTATGCCCTTGACTTGCCAATAAGGGTGAACAGAATGTGTGGTTTTCTCCAGCACAATTGTAATACTTTGTCTTTCATGCTGTGGTCAATAAGACCAATGCATCCCGTTATATTCTGCGCATTATATTTGTAACACAACAGCGAACTGTCTAGAAAGCTTGAGTTTGATTGGCAAGTCACTGAATATACAAAGTAAAAGATGTAGGACCTCAGTGAGAGGCAATACCTATACCAATACCTCACTTTTTTCTTGCATCCAATATCCTTTAGCTATGCATTTTGTTTGTTACTATATAGGGAAGTGTTGATCATTTTTAGTAATTTTTTTTTTTCTTTTTTTTTTTTAATATTGAGAGGCACTTGCCTCAAAGTGACAGCCTGGTGAAGGTACCTCAAGTGAGACCCTCCTCCCTCCTCCTCCTGTTTTATAATGAAATAATATTTTGAGTTCAGGACTTCTCTAACCAAGGCAGATGGCTGGATTAGTAAATGGTTTGATAATACCAAGGGCTGTGTTTTTTTTTTTTTTGGCATTTGAGAGGCAAGACGAAAACAGATTCTGTGGCATGACCCAACCATTTCACATGTTGCATTTTGACTGTATGCTGCTCATATGTCAGTGCTAGTCCTTCATGTGGAGAATTGCTTTCACAGCTTGAGTTCAAGTCTTGTATAGAGTTTCAATCTGTTGTTAACATACAGATATAACTAGTATAGGAACATGCTATTCACATAACAATTTAATTATGGTTTTATAAAGCAGTGCATTAGGGGCTGACTAACACCAAATTAAATTATAAGTGGTCTGGGGCATTCAGTTGTTTTGTACATCCATCCAATTGTAATGAAATTTTAGATATGACATTCTTTAGATTACTGTAAATTATTGAGTATGTCAGTCTGAGGATATAAAAGTCATCCACTAGCTGAAGTGTTTGATATAAGAAGATGCCTGTCTCTTTGTCTTTATCTACATACTGAGCATAAGTCATCTTTTTATTTTTTCTCTTATCAAAAGAACTGCTTATCCAATTGTGACATTCATTACCACAAGTTCTTGAGTGCATCATAATCTGCGGATATACAGTATGGATAAATAAGCTGCACTATTGTACTGCTATACAGGACTTTACATTTAATAAACCACTTTATATTTAAAACATTTGAGGTAAAATGAGAGCTTTCACACATTTATCCTTGTGGTGTACAATGGTACAGTTACATATCTTTCAGTGCCTTTAACAAAACAAAGTAAGAGCAACTTGCAGTAAACCATTAAACACTTCAGTACATAGAAACATAATGGTGCCAGCCCCTGAACACTACAGTATTGTGCATGTGGCATTCAAAAGTGTATTTCAGTGTGAACTTCTGATACAGTACATGCTGGCTGTGTGATACAGTGACATCATAAACTGCTGTCTCTTATGCAGCTGCATATGCCTTCACTTATTATCTTAATGTTTATCACATCAAGCTGCTTCTTAATCCAAAAACCTAACCTTTCACAATCTGCTTCCCTGCCCTAGTGGTCATGTTAAACTCACCAATGCCTTAAAAAGAAAATGTGAACCTTACCATAGGAATCAAGCTGTATAAATCTGTCACAAAGTTAACATCAGTGGTTTTCTGTGGCATGTAAAGTCTTCATTAGTACCATTGTGAGGGATTACTTTGATTTAGAGGTGTAGTGCCCAATATGTTTTGTTTTTTTATTTATTTATTTTTTAATACCTTTGTTGTTATTGTAAGCCCATGTTGAGCTTTCTTGGTGTTTCGTGTAAAATGTCATAAATATAAACAAAAACACCATTTAAAAAGGGAGAGTGTTATTTTTTTTAGTTTTCAACTACATCAGCACTTGGAGCTCATGTTCCTAACCCCTGTGTCAGCTGGTAGTAGGAGGAGCCTGGTGTTTAATTGTTTTTCATCAGGAGATCACAGTTTTGCATCACATCAAATACAATAAAAGACCTGCCAGAGAAGAGCCTTTAAATGTTTGTCTGTGCTGTAAATAAATGAATGACTGAATGGAAAAATAAACAAATAGATCAATAAGTAACATATATAAAAGGGAAACAATACTGATGCTGAAATACATTTCTTAGCTTCAGTACTACCTTTGAGTGTCTTCAAGGCACACGGCATACAGTCAGCAGGGAATTTAATAAAGACTTATTTTTGTGTACTTGGAGAAGAGTGTTTTTTTAGTTTGAGCAAAATGTGTGGTCTTACCTTGGGATCACATTTATGCTTCATATAATGTTTGGAGTGTCAAATCACCTTTATTAGCATACATATGTATACCAGTACTGTAAAAATGTTTGCTAGAAAAATTATACATTAATTGAACCAAAACAGCAACACCTAATTATTAGTAATTCATTAAGTACATCTCTGACAATTATAATATTATTAGTAATTCGTTAAGCACATAACTGACAATTATAATTGTGTCATTATTTTTGCCATATGTGCAAGGCAAACTTTCAGCTGTTTCTACAAGCAAAAACATTGTTCAATGGAGGGATGATAGTAACCTTTGTTAGAAAATAAATATAGCTGGCTCTTCAGTTGACAGCAGCTGATTCAAACTAAGTGAAGATGTACAGAGGTGTCTTTATGAGACATAACTGGTTAGCTGATGCTTGTCCTGTAGAGAACATCACTTTGTACCACAAGAGACAAGATGTGCCATTTCAATAATTTACAAAGACAGCCCCTAAAAACTACTCACATATATAACCCTTCCATTACAGTTCACAACAGGTGTATTTAAACAGTATGTAGGTTTAAATCATTTTTTTTTCTGTCACTTTGTTTTTTGGTGTTTGTAAAATTTCAGAGTGGTTCTTATTAAATTACTAAAATAGTATTATCTTTTATTTGTATTTCTTAATTTTTTTGGCAAGTCATTGTCAAGGTCCTTTGACTGAGTTCAGGAGCTGCTCTTTGGCTCCAGTTGTCTGCCATGTGTCACAAAGGCTATATCGGCCAAAGTGTCCTCATATTAATAAGCTGTGTATATTGTCAGTAATACAAAAGGAAACTCTATCCAAAGTAGCTGATCACTATATGGCACTGACCCTTCTAAAACAACAAAAAACAAAAATAACACCTGGACTGATCTAGCATATGCCATGTGGCAAGCAACTCAACTCAAAAGAAAACACCTTAACACAAACAGCATACATATCATAAGGTAAAGGGAACAGTAAAAAAAAAAGTGCCCTTTAGTACCTATGTGTTCCTTGGTTTTAATTTTTTTTTCATATCCCACTTACATACTAATATGAAAATACTGAGCGGCTGCTCTTCTGTCTTCTAAGTGTGTCAACAGAAGCCATGTGTGTGTTGTCTGATAAGACATGACCTCCTATATTCATCCTTGGGCTGACACAGGCTGGACGAGGTCAGAAAAGCTCTCAGAGATGTGCTTGGCTTTTCTTTCATTTGTGTGTGTGTCTGTTGCATTTAAGAAGTAACTACTTCCTAATTAGCCAAATTATTTTTTTATTGAAATACAAACGGTTTTTAGATAATTTATGGTAAACCACTACAGTCTTAACCACTGGAGGGGAAAACAAATGTATACATTATGTTACTGCGATAGAACAGTGTGTGATTTTACTCAACTCCTTATATTTATATAATTCAATATCGACATGTCATTTGATACAGTTCTTGTGCTTATTGTACTTTGTAACAAAAGTATTTGCAATATGCACCATTGTTTGTGAAGGTGAAAAAGGTTAGTCTTACAAAAGTAGAAATAAAAAACTTGGTGACTAACCTTGTAACACTGACAATTTAATTAGCCATTACAAAAAATGGTTCTGTGTTATTTACAATGTCCTACTGCCGTCTTTGGTCTAAAGATTGATGTTGTGGCAAACTGATTTAAAAAGCGGAGGATTCCTCTTGTCTCCCCAAAGCCTAAACCACATTTGGAATATTGCAGTATAGACACGCCAAGGAATTCTGTGTGGAGATCCTACTGGAGGTTTGTGAGACATGGCTTTCATTTGACTACCCTCTTGTGGTTACACTAATGTAGATGTAACTGTATAACTATATTAAGCAGTTGTTGCCTTTATTCCCCTATTATGACAACAGAACTGTGCTTTCCACCATACAGACAAGAAAGCATATCAGCTAAACTCAGCAGAAGTTTTAAGGAACACAATAGTAAACCTTATAACCTTTGAAGTGTTAATATGCATATTGTTGGACAAAATTGTGTGTGTTTCTTTTTAGTTTTGTGTATACAGATAAGAGTAAAAATATTAGGTTAAGCATCACCTCTTGCATTGGAAGATATGATGCTTTGAGACATGCTTATGTTTCAGTACAAGCTAAATAAGAGGCAACAATCTGTATCTATCTCCAATTCTATGGACAGGCTGCTGCACCTCAGCAGTTGTTCCAAATTGACCTCCCCAAATTCAAGCCGATTCCTGTGCTAATCGTCTTATAGCCTCTGCGTCAGTCTGCAAGAAGTTAATTTCTTTGTTCTGCTCTGACCAGGTCTACTCCCTGATGCTGTGATAGCCTCATGTATGTCATTTCAAAGCTCCCAGGTTCACATTCCCAGCATGCCTGTCAACATTGCTAGCTTTTGAAAACTGAAATGTGTCTCTGTCATGAGTAAACTGCAGGGGTTTAAAAATAACTGCTCTCCCTGTTGCTTCTCAGTTTCAGTTTTGATGGGCAGACTTTTTGATAGAGGCATGAAGTGTTTTTTAAAACCCCAAAAGTAAAGACTAAAGCTCAGGTTTACAATTTTAGAAAAGCAAACTATGAAGGTATGAAACAGAGACTAACATAAGTAGATTGGAGTAAAATAGAGAAAACACCCACAGAAGAGGATGGTTGGTCTTCAAAAATGTAGTACTAGAGGCGCAAAACAATTACATCCCTAAAGTAGACAAATCTAAATGTAAAACCAAATTGCCAAAATGGTTTAATAGATCAATTAAAAAAAAAAAATTCAGTGAAAAAAGGCACTTTACAGAGCATTAAAAAAGGACCAAAAAGAAAGTACGCAGAAAGAGTACACGGAACTGCAAACGCAAGTCAAAAAGGAAGTTAGAAAGGCCAAGAGAGAAATAGAAATGAACATTGCTAAGGGAGCTAAAATTCCAAAAATTGTTTTTCCAATATTACAACAGCAAGAGAACATTCAAAGAGGAGATTAAATGGCAAAATCGTAGATGAAGAGCAATAGCAAAAAAAAGAAAAATAGCAAATATATTAAATTATTACTTTTCACAAGTTCTTACAAAGGAAGATACTGACAACATGCCCCATATGTCATCCAGTTCCTATCCAGTTTTAAATAACTTTAGCATAACTGAGGCAGAAGTGTTAAAGGGACTAGGAGCTCTTAAAATAAACAAATCCCCTGGGCCGGATGAGATCCTCCCAGTAATACTCAAAGAAATGAAAGAAGTAATTTACAAACCGCTAACCAAGATCATGCAGCAGTCTCTTGACACAGGGGTGGTACCAACAGACTGGAAAATTGCAAACGTAATACCGATCCACAAAAAGGGAAACAAAACTGAACCAGGTAACTACAGACCAGTAAGCCTGACTTCTATTATATGCAAACTTATGGAAACTATAATAAGATCCAAAATGGAAAATTACCTGTATGGTAACAGGGTCCTGGGAGACAGTCAACATTGTTTTAGGAAAGGGAGATCATGTCTAATTAACTTGCTTGATTTTTTTGAGGATGCAACATCGATAATGGATAATTGCAAAGCATATGACATGGTTTATTTAGATTTCCAGAAAGCTTTTGACCAAGTCCCGCATAAAAGATTAATTCTCAAACTGAACGCAGTTGGGATTCAAGGAAACACATGTACGTGGATTAGGGAGTGGTTAACATGTAGAAAACAAAGTACTGATTAGAGGAGAAACCTCAGAATGGAGTGTGGTAACCAGTGGAGTACCACAGGGATCAGTATTAGGTCCTCTGCTATTCCTAATCTACATTAATGATTTAGATTCTGGTATAGTAAGCAAACTTGTTAAATTTGCAGATGACACAAAAGTAGGAGGAGTGGCAAACACTGTTGCAGCAGCAAAGGTCATTCAAAATGATCTAGACAAGATTCAGAACTGGGCAGACACATGGCAAATGACATTTAATAGAGAAAAGTGTAAGGTACTGCACGCAGGAAATAAAAATGTACATTATAAATATCATATGGGAGATACTGAAATCGGAGAAGGAATCTATGAAAAAGACCTAGGAGTTTTTGTTGACTCAGAAATGTCTTCATCTAGACAATGTGGGGAAGTTATAAAAAAAAAGGCTAACGAGATGCTCGGATACATTGTAAAAAGTGTTGAATTTAAATCAAGGGAAGTAATATTAAAACTGTACAATGCACTAGTAAGACCTCATCTTGAATATTGTGTGCAGTTCTGGTCACCTCGCTATAAAAAAGATATTGCTGCTCTAGAAAGAGTGCAAAGAAGAGCGACCAGAATTATTCCGGGCTTAAAAGGCATGTTATATGCAGACAGGCTAAAATAATTTAATCTGTTCAGTCTTGAACAAAGAAGACTACGTGGCGACCTAATTCAAGCATTCAAAATTCTAAAAGGTATTGACAGTGTCGACCCAAGGGACTTTTTCAGCCTGAAAAAAGAAACAAGGACCAGGGGTTACAAATGGAGATTATACAAAGGGGCATTCAGAACAGAAAATAGGAGGCACTTTTTTACACAGAGAATTGTGAGGGTCTTGAATCAACTCCCCAGTAAGTAATGTTGTTGAAGCTGACACCCTGGGATCCTTCAAGAAGCTGCTTTGATGAGATTCTGGGATCAATAAGCTACTAACAACCAAACGAGCAAGATGGGCCGAATGGCCTCGTCTCGTTTGTAAACTTTCTTATGTTCTTATATCTAAGGCATTCCAACTTACTGTGCAAATGTAGTTACTCCTTTAGGTAACTAGATGTTCCCCCATGGTTGAAAATTAGTGTAAAATGCAAAGCACTGGGGCTAAGATGTTTAAAAATCTGCATTACTATACATCAGCATAGTAAGTTGTGACAGTAACATTGATAAAGATTACGCCTTGTAAGTGGATTTCTAATAGATTTTCACCTTTTGCCTTCTCTTCAGCTCTTTTCCAAAAGCCAGTGAACTTATTTCCAGATAATTTTCTCAGAGGTCCTCCATTTTATTTATTTATTTTATTTACAGAACATTAGGACCTTCTGTAAAATTCCAAACTCGGACATCCTGTGTCTTTAGTCCCGTGCAAATCGAATATGTCAGTGTTGTGTTATGTTAGAATTAATACAATATTTCCAGGGTGTTCGCCTCAAAGGAGTACCAGCCTTTACAATAAACCATAATATAATATTCAAATTGGTATGATCTGTTCTGAGATTCTACAGTTCAGTAAAATGCAACGATCGGGCATAACCAAATTGGGAATGGGCGAAAATACTAACATAATTGCCAAAAAAATTGATGCTTTGAGTGGTGCATTCGAAGATATATATGCAAGGGACGAAATGGTTAGTCTATCGTTTGGAAAACAAGGTATAATGAAATTAGTTATTTAAACTAATTCGATTGGTTACAAATCATGCACAAAAGCACCTTCTCTGGCCACAACATTGCATTTAATTTTAAATCAAACCAGACTTTCCTAGATGAAAACATGTCTGGGAGGTTACTAGACGTCTTCTGCTTTTGACCAGCTCTAGGGACACCTGATTTTTAGTCCTGCACGAATCATGCTTATGTGACACACTGGAGAACAGCTGCCATTTCCACTTACTGAAAGAACTGGAGGCAGTAATCCTTAAAGAAAGACCAGGTATCCCACCAAAATAAATTGAAACACCTAGAGGACTCCATCCTGAAGTCAATGGTGGCCCCATGCAACTGTGCTACAAATCTGTCACTGATTAGTGAGAACTTCTAGTAACCCAATGACATGGAAGCAAGTGGAGCAGATGTTTTGTAACCCAAAACAGCTGAGTTTTGGGTTTATTTCAATTTGCAGGATTAGAAAAGGCAAGTCGGTGTACATGCTGTCCCTTTTGCTAATTTTAGCCTGATTGGTATGTGTGCACCAGTGTTTCCCCTACATGAAGCTGGCTTACTTGGAGCTGCATCACAGAAGCTGTTTGTCGCTATCATTGTTTAAGGGAGAGCGAGAGAGGGAGAGTGTTAGAAATCAGGCTTTCATTTCTAATCCTGCTTCTTTATGTAGTAGCTGCCTCTCCAAGACATCAAGGACTTTGGGAAGATGAAGTAGCTCTTTGTGTACTGTAGCTCGCTGAACAAAAAATAGAACCATGCAGATTATGTAAATGTGCTAATTCATGAAAATGTAAAGTGCAAGATTCTGAGAGAAATCAATTCTTCTGTATATTCTGAGAGTTTGTTTGCCTTTTAATTTTTATGTGAACATATTTCTGATATTTTTCAGAATATATAGTTTTCCAAAAACTAATTCCGATATCAAAAGTCATGTAAACACATCTTTCGGAAAATGTATCGAAACATTACAAAAGTGAGTTTTCCAAAAACACCACCTAGAATATTCCAGTAGTGTTCTGAAAAAAAAAAGAACATAATTTATGTCATGTAAACACACATTGCAGAAAACATACATAAGTGTACTCCACGTGTACAAACTTTGACATCATTCCCTCACATGTGATTATTAAAGCAACTATGTCCATGTTTCTAATAGAAAAAAAAGAAAGAAAAACAGTTTCAACTTTTTGGACTCACAGAGACGAGACTTAGTACTTGAACAGTGGGTGTTTGGGGAAGGAGTTTTGTTACATTCCTATTCCAATGTGCATAGATCAAAATGTTAGGGAGAATAGTACTAAATATTGCAGCTCAACGGCAAAAATTTGATTATAAAAAGATAAAAAGTACAAGGCATAGATGAGGAGAAAGAAAAGTGATTTTTTTTTTTTTATCAGTTTTGCTTGGCAAGTTACAGAATGGCGTCTTGTGTAAGGATAGAAATGAAACGCAGACTCATGACACATAATGGGAACCACTTCATGTTTTTGGATTATTTAGTCCAAGTCATGCAAATGCAGAAGAGTGTCGTTTTCAGAAAAACAAGTTTCTGTTTCAGTTCGAATACTGGTACATTAGTTTTCTGAAAACTTGATCTCATGTAAATGTATTGATTTGCATCTTTCCTCTTGGAGATCACATTACTACCCCAAGCTGTTTTCAGTTACAAATTCCTCCAAGAGGGACCAGCTTTGAATAGTAAGGAGACTGAAAAATAACCCCCGTCTTTTTATTGAGTATTGTACGGCCTTTCAGTGACTTTCAGTTTCTTAGTTAACAAAAGCCAGGGAGCTAGGTGCACGTCATTTCCTAGACTTCTGTGCTTTTCTTGGGTTTCAATCCAGCTTGAGTTTTTGGTGGGCACAGTTTAGCTCCTGGTGGATGAACCAACTATCAGAGAGCCAGGACTGAATGGCAGTGGCCGCTGAGGCCATGACTGAGGTGTGCTTGCACAGATGTGAGGTGAAACTCTAGCACCTGGGTGCCATTGTCTGTCACCTTTCATGAGGACCAATGGAAAAATAATTGATCAAATAAATAAAGGCCTTTTTGAATAACGCGACTGACTAAATAAAAAAAATTAAAAAAGTAAAAACCCATACGCAAGAATACTGAAGAATACTGCAGTGTGAAGCTTGTTTAACAGGCCGGGCTGTCTAGCCTGTTGCTTGTTTTTCTTTTTTTCATTTCTCTTTTGTAAAAGAAAAATAAAGCAAGCATTTTTGTCTGTTTTACTTTTGGGCATTCACTGCTGTGTACACTAACATTTGAATTGTTGTGCATACACTGTGACTGAAGACAGCAATGGGCTGTCAGACATGTTTCTCAGGGTTTTATATTGTAAATGGGTTGTGTAAATTCATCTGTGCTTCAAGGGTAGAAAAGCTGTGCCCCTATGTACCTTGCAGTATCGTCGGCTAAGACAGGCACCTCCTGACAGAGTGTTTGGGAAATTGGGTGTCCATTTCCAAGCTAGAATATATGCACTATATAGTTTAGTGAACACCTACTGTACTGTACCTGTCTTGATTTACTTTAGCTAAAGAAGTCCAGAACCTTCTTGTATCAGGTTCATTAAAGTAAGTGCACACATTCTTTACAATCACACTGAGTGTGCCGCATGGCACAGTGCATTAGTGGCACACAGCGTGCTTAGTAGCTAAAAGCAAAACACAAACCGTCTCTATGCAAGTATTTTTTTTTTTTGTTTAACACTGGATTAGTTTGGCTTGGAAAACCAATTTATCCACTGGAGCACCATGTCTATTGAAAGCTGAGGCTTTGGAGGGAAAATAAAAAATCCAAAAACCAGTAAATAGGTTTTTAATCCTTTGTAACTGTTTACAGATGACCGGGAGATAGGCTGTTAGTGCAATACCAAAAGAAACAAAATGCATATAAAAACACATCTCTGTACAAATGGAGAGGGAGGAAGGCTTGAGACTATGCTCTCTTCAATTATTATTATTATTATTATTATTATATTATTATTATTATTATTATTATTATTATAAAAATAACAATGATAAAAATCATCCAGAATAGCGGAATACTCAAAACTAAAATGAAATCACTTGCCAGATAGATTAACCAGGCCCAGTAAGGTTTGAATGGCAGGCACAGGGGGCAGGATTGTTTCTTTTTGATAACCGAAACTACACAAAACGGATGAGTGTGACTAAACAAAGAATAGCTATCTCACCTTTCTGAGTAGGGGTTCATACCTGGTAGGGTTGTACTGTACTGAAGGACACTTTCCAAGATTAGACTGCTGGTAATAAACTGGTTACGGATGCTAAAGGCAGTATTCAGAACGCATTTCCTGTATCTCCCAGAAGTTTCAAGACTTTAAAAGTGGCACGCCAATTACTTATGTGTACAACCCAAAGTCCAATGTCAAAGGTAATATCCCTTTTTCAACTAGATGACATATACACCGAACAAAAACATAAACGCAACACGCAACAATTTCAAAGATTTTACTGAGTTACAGTTCATATAAGGAAATCAGTCAATTGAAATAAATTCATTAGGCCCTAATCTATGGATTTCACATGACTGGGAATACAGATATGCATCTGTTGGTCACAGATACCTTAAAAAAAAAAAAAAAAAAAAAAAAAAAGGTAGGTGCGTGGATCAGAAAACCAGTCAGTATCTGGTGAGACCACAATTTACCATCTCCTTCACATAGAGATGATCAGGCTGTTGATTGTGGCCTGTGGAATGTTGTCCCACTCCTCTTCAATGGCTGTGTGAAGTTGCTGGATATTGGCGGGAACTGGAACACGCTGTAGTACACGTCGATCCAGAACATCCCAAACATGCTCATTGGGTGACATGTCTGGTGAGTATGCAGGCCATGGAAGAACTGGGACATTTTCAGCTTTCAGAAATTGTTTACAGATCATAGCGATATGGGGCCATGCATTATCATGCTGAAACATAAGGTGATGGCGGAGGATGAATCGCACGACAATGGTTCTCAGGATCTCGTCACGGTATCTCTGTGCATTCAAATTGCCATCGATAAAATGCAATTGTGTTTGTTGTCTGTAGCTTATGCCTGCCCATACCATAACCCCACTGCCACCATGAGACACTCTGTTCACAACGTTGACATCAGCAAACCTCCCGCCCACACGACGCCATACACGTTGTCTGCCATCTGCCCGATACCGTTGAAACCAGGATTCATCCGTAAAGAGCATGCTTCTCCAGCTTGCCAGTGGCCATCGAAGGTGAGCATTTGCCCACTGAAGTCGGTTATGACGCTGAAGTGCAGTCAGGTCAAAACCCTGGTGAGGACGACGAGCGCGCAGATGAGCTTCCCTGAGACGGTTTCTGAGAGTTTGTGCAAAAATTCTTCGGTTGTACATACCCACAGTTTCATCAGCTGTCCGAGTGGCTGGTCTCAGACGATCCTGCAGGTGAAGAAGCCGGATGTGGAGGTCCTGGGCTGGCGTGGTTACACGTGGTCTGCGGTTGTGAGGCCGGTTGGACATACTGCCAAATTCTCTAAAACAGCGTTGGAGGCGGCTTATTGTAGAGAAATGAAGATTCAATTCTCTGGCAACAGCTCTGGTGGACAGTCCTGCAGTCAGCATGCCAATTGCACGCTCCCTCAATACTTGAGACATTTGTGGCATTGTGTGGTGTGACAAAACTGTACTTCTATTGTCTCCAGCACAAGGTGCACCTGTGTAATGATCATGCTGTTTAATCAGCTTCTTGATATGCCACACCTGTCAGGTGGATGGATTATCTTGGCAAAGGAGAAATGCTCACTAACAGGGATGTAAACAAATTTATGCACAAAATTTGAGAGAAATAAGCTTTTTGTGCGTATGGAAAATTTCTGGGATCTTTTGTGTTGCGTTTATATTTTCGTTCTCTGTGTGTGTGTGTGTATATATATATATAATTTTTTAATGTTTTTTTTTTTTTAAGATTACATTTTATTGAATATAATAGCATTTTAACCCTGGAGATAAAACATGACTACAATCAAATTAATCAAATTAATAAACACTTGTATAGGAACTGTTTTTCATTGTCAGAAGGATACATTACGTGCAACTTAATTTAAAGTTTTAAATGTGATAGTTTTTTGTTTGCTTTTTATAAAATATACATAGAACCATTTTACAAGCACAATAACCCACTGCATGGAGTGGGCTAAGACATGTCTTGCTGGACTTCTAGGTGGGTGAAGGCACTCGGTCTATGGCTTTGTGCCTCACAACACACCCAGGCATGAGATAGGCCTATGTTTTATCGTGCTGCCTGTTTTGGGATTTTGTTTACTTAACTAACTAACTTTGATGTGCTTATTCTTATTTATTAATACTCATTAACACTATCTTTCATTGAAAAGTAATTGCAGCAGAATTGGACACGTTCTTTGCAGAAAATACTTTTTAATTGACGATTTTAGGAAATTTGACTGACTCTAAAATACACTGTAACTCTAAATATTTTAATGAGCAAGACCTCTCACAAGTAGAATGGTACCCTAAATTGTTCTATTTTTCTAGGAAAGCACCACAATTGGGAATGGGGAGTTTATTGCCAGATAACTTCACTCAAACTACTTGCACCCTAAATACTAATTCAGAATGACTTGGTACGGAAAAAATATAATTTCACCCTCAAAAATAGGTTTCTGGCTAAGGACTGCACTACATTGAATATACTGTACCAGTCTTGACAGTCACCACTCAGAAAAATAATTTTTTGGGTAAAATAGAGTACACATCCTCCACCCAGTCATTCAGCATTGTTAGTAAGTGAATCCTATTTAACGTACCACAGAACTTGTGGGACAGATTGCTCATTTATAGAGGAGACAGTTCTCTATTTAGGGATTTGAAGATATTTAGTGAGCAAGTAGTCTGAGTGAAGTTGTCCGGCAATAAACTGCCCATCCCCAATTGTGGTGCTTTCCTAGAAAAATAGAACATTTTAGGGTACCGTTCTACTTGTGAGAGGTCTTGCTCATTAAAATATGTTTTTTTAAAAGGAGATTATCATCTATTCAGGGATACATTATATATATATATATATATATATATATATATATATATATATATATATATATATATATATATATATATATATATATGATTTTAAAATGTTTATATTTTCATCATGGATTTATAAAGGTAACTTTCTTAATTATGGTGAATCTTATTTTGAAGCTGTATTGGGCACAACATTAGCCATTGTCCTGCATACTGTAATGTGTGCCCTTGGGCTGCTTTGTGCACTGGATCAGGCTTCTTTTGTCTCAGACCAGCTATAAAACTAAGTACAAGAAAATTACCAGTGAAAGCCGAGGTGCTGCATCTCTTGAGTACTGTTCCAGTGCTAAATTGGAATAATAGAATCCGTTTTAACACAAACAGGAGCAGGGTTGGGATCTAGTAGCTTTTTTTTCAACTCCAATTCCATTTACAATTCCTTTTTAAAATACATTCTCAATTCCAATTCCAAGTCCTTCAAAAAATTTGAATTGAAAAAAAGGAATTGAGCCCAACCCTGAAATCTATAGATCACAATGGATTGTGAATAAGAGGTTCTGCTGTTTTTAACCAGCTCATGCATCCTGTACAGCAGATCCCTTACTTTCTCTCTGTTCCACACACTGCATCATGAAAAATAAGTTGAAAAAGTAAAAAATCACAGTGTGTAGAATTTTCCCTTTTCTGCAGTTAAACTAATAACTAATGTGTACTTTTAATCTCTGCTGTGACTGTAAATAGGAGTAGTGGTAATATCAATGTTTTATTATGTCCAGTCATTTATGTTTTTTAGCTAGCTAACAGCTTTCTAAGTGCTGTTAGTGCATTGTGAGACTGGACCTTGTTTTAATGATCGTCAAATACAGAATGTTATTGACTGGATGTAGATTAAAAGGTGTTTATCAAAGTACAGTAGTTACTGTATATTAAATGCTGCATCAATTACTGAATGCTTGATTAACTACAGTGTTTTTCTGTTTATTTCCTTTTAAATATAAGGACAGTAACATCAGTAAAATAAAACTTGTCTAAATGTTCCCTTTAATCCCTTTGTTGAAAGGTAGCAGCATTTAGCAATTCATTTCCAGCTGCCTAAAGATAACTATCAATTTAGATTAGCCCTTGTCTAAGCTGTACAGCTTTTGCACTTATTTGATTGTGCCTAGTGATTGTTGAAAACTGTACGGAAACCCTGAGCGTGCCTTCATCGGAGATGCTGCCATTGGTTGCTGCGTTCTCCACCCCCTCGTGCCATTGGCTGCCAGCTCTGGTAGAAAAATCAATCAGGTGACTGGAAGCTTATGTAGGTCAGTGCGTAGCAATGTGAAAGTAGCTGGCTGTTCCTACTCCCTGAATAGTCTTTGTGTAAACTGGCAGAAATCCAGCTCTTTTTAAATACTCTGAAAGAAATTGCAACGTGAGGGGAATGGGGGAGGGAAGGACAAAGTTTACAGTCTAATTGCTTTTTTGTTGAACTCCCTTATGATAAAGGCGCACTGTCCCAGATTAAATAACATGGCAGTTAATTCTATTAAACTTGCTTGTTCTTCTGTCATTTAACTGAAATAGGCCTTCTGGGATAGTAGGCTAGAGATGGCCCTGGCTTTCTTTATTATTGCAAAAGATTGACTTCAAGTTCTAATAACATAAACAACTGACTGCAGATTGACTGTAACACATCCTAAATTATGCTGGCGATTGTAATTTATCCATGAGAATTCTTAACAGCACGTTCTGTCTATTACAGCAGTGTGCATATCCGTCTTTCAAAAATCCTTACATGGTCTCTTGGAAATGTGTTTTACTGTAGAGCACTGGATTGCTTAAAAATGCTTGTTCAAACAACTGATTGAACTCTACTTTTTTCCCCACAGAAAATTATAGGCCACAGTGTTTTTTTTATTTGTGATTCATCCATTAATATTTATCAGTTTTAGCTATATATATATATATATATATATATATATATATATATATATATATATATATATATATATATACACACACACACACACACACACACACACACACACACACACACACACACACACACACACACACCTGCAGTGTACAAAATTGAAGGCATATGAAAGAAAAGGTTTTTTTTACACAAAAGCTGAAGAAGGGCTTTTGCTGGAAATGCAGGGAAAATAAGATTTTTTTAAAGTCCGATTCCAGGGAATACTGCATCAAATCCCATGGTACTATCTATACAGTGCATCAAATCCCATGGTACTATCTATACAGTGCATCAAATCACAAGGTACTATCTATACAGTGCATCAAATACCATGGTACTATATATACAGTGCATCAAATCCCATGGTACTATCTATACAGTGCATCAAATCTCATGGTACTATCTATACAGTGCATCAAATCACAATGTGCACGGTTATGTACTTGTTAAATTGTAAAGGAACTGAATGCATTTTTAAGAGATCAAATAAAATAAATTAATTTAACAAAGAAAACACAACTATTCAGGCAAAGTGTGATGCTGAATGAGATCAAAGGCTTTGAATTTCAGTGTAATTAATACATTTTAACCTACAGTATCAGTGCACAATTGAGTTTATTTTTTATTATTATCTCTACCCTACCTTCTGTTATTAGTGCTGCTGTGTTTTACTTTTTAAACTATCAGCTGCAACAAAACTGTTACTCATCTCCCATAGCAACAGTACATGACAACATTCTACCCTGAAGATCGAGGGATCTTTCAACTGTTGTTGAAGCCCATGGAAGTTTCTATTCATTATACTATTCTCCCCAGCCATATAGATTTACCTTCCAAAATTATGAATGACAGTAAGTAAATTGGTAGGTTAGTTTGAGGGGCACTAGATGGCACCAAGAAATCCAAAATCCAAGATTCCAGTCGATAATTCAACAGTCACAAACATCATAGCAAGTTTGTGGATTCAGCTGTACTTTTTGAAAACCCAGACTGGTCACCTGTTTCTAATAATTCCCAGGCAGGCTGCAAGCCGTTCCGCCATATCTCTAGCTACAGCTTGCAGCTTATTAACAATTGACCATTGAGATGCTGGGAACCAATGAAGCTTAAGTTGTGCACCAAAGCTGCTATGCATGTTCTTTATGCATTATATAGAAATATCATGCGTAATTCATATTTTTTCATTGCATAAACCATGATAATGAAATAATTCCATAACTTTCATGCTCTTCTTTTCCATTTTCACATATGCAGTTTTTTATAAGAAGCAAAGATTGGGATATTGTATTTGATGTGCATAGTATTCACTGCTTATTTAAAAAAAAAAAAAAAAAAAAAATCATAAGAATATAAGAAAGGTTACACACAAGAGGAGGACATTCGGCCCATTTGGTCGTTAGTAGCTTATTGTTCCCAGAATCTCATCAAGCAGCTGCTTGAACGATCACAGTGTGTCAGCTTCAACAGCATTGCTGGGGTGTTGGTTCCAGACTCCAACAATTCTCTGTGTAAAAAAATGCCCCTTTATCTAATCTCCATTTGTGACACCAGGTCCTTGTTTCTTTTATCGGGTTGAAAAAGTCCCTTGGGTCAACATTGTCGACCCCTTTTAGAATTTAAATTTACGTGAAATTTATATAGTTGAACAAGTAACATATTTATATAACGGGTACACAAATTTATTACTTGTTCAACTACAGTCCCTGGCCCTCATAACCTGTCAAATTCAGATTTTCCCTTAGGGATCCATGATCTAGTGAGATCTGAGAGATATACATTTCACATGTAGGGTTGTGAACAACTTGCATCAACTGAGTTGCATGGTATGGTTGGTTGATGGAGGGGCATGGGAAATAACCATTAAAAAAAACAATTACAGATGTCTATGCTATACAGCATAAAAATTTAGAGGTAATTTCTGTTAATTGTGTGACAGATGAAATCACTTAGTTAATGTCTTGACACCTCGTTCCGTTTAGTCTATGTTTTGCAGAGAAGATTCACGTTACATTAGCACATGGGCACATTTTGTAGCGTGACTCCCAAGTTAATCCTTTATCTCAATGCGTTGAAACAGCAGAAGAATTTTTTTTTCTTTTGCTCTGGATTGTTCACCATCCATACACGTGTTAATTGATTGCCAATGACTAGTAGAAGGCATTTCTTTTTACACACAAGAGGCACCAGCACAACAAAAGTGGACTTCTTAATGGAGATGGGACACTCTGCAAATCGTTCCATGGCAGTGCATCTCAGCTCTCTTTTTGCGCGCAGTTGAAAGTGGAGATTTGTAACTCGTTTATTGTGCCCTGGGTTTCTGTGCTCTCCCCATTCATCAGTGCCAAAATAAGATGAACTCTGGCTGCCCAAATAGGCTTGCTTTGTTGGAGTAATGGCAGTGCTGTGTAGAACTTGGACTGAGTCCAGGAGGGCTTGCACGATATATACTGCAAACCCATTGTCATGTGATCTCACTGAATAAGGGCCTTTTTGAAAGAGCAGAATTGCTTTAAAAAAAAAAAGGAAAGAAAAAAAACACTGACCAGTGGTTCTCTAATGAATTATTTAACACTGCTTTATACATTGGGTCTAATCATTAATTGAGGATAATAAAGTGAGCAGAGAAATTGAAGCAGCATTAGCATAATGCCTGACAAACTGGTATTGGCTAAACTTTGATCAAGTACTGTGCCTTTTAATTTTATTTACCGAAATAACAGTGCCCCCATGAGTCAGCCAGAGTTAAACAAAGAAAAAAAAAAAGAGAGAGATTACATGGTATACAATATATTCACTATGAGTTAAACTGTTTAATGTGAATTGGTTATCTTGGGGTTTGTTTTTGTTTGTATGCTTGATGTCAACCCTGTCAGCACTGCAGCATATCTGTCAGCCTTGGAAACTACAATATAAATGCAGTAGTAATGCCAGTGGTGATCACTTAAGGTTCAGCTTAATGTCTAAAGAATGTGGACAGGAATATAGTTGTGGGGGCCTGTGGCAGGAGAGAGGCCCTGCACTTGTTTTTCTAGTTGTTTCTGGGTGAGGAATGTGGCCAGGTGCTGATTGATTTATTGATTATCAATTAGTCCTGGCCAGACAGTTTACAAGAGCCATTTCCTTTGTTCTGTGAGGACAGCAGGTTGTGCTCTCTGTGCTGCATCAAGATAGCCTTTGTTTGGATGCTTCATTACTTTATTTTGGATGTGTTTTTTTTTTTTTTTTTTTTTTTTTTAATTATCTTGTTTCTTTGTTTATTTATTAAAAGTGCATGGGAAGCACTTTAAACCCCCCCCCACACACACACACACAGACACACTTCCGATAGGTGTTTCTTTCAGAAAAAAAAAAATTTTAAATTGTAAAGCAAAATTGTGTGAAAGTGGAAAGTTAGGGATTGGTTTTGATCAACCACAGCTGGGTATTTTAAATCATTTTATAATACCAGGCAGTCCACCTGGTTTGCATCAACCACTCATTTTAGGCAAGCCTGGGTTACGTAAACCTTCTCCAAAATATAACTTCAAATGTTTTCAAGGTACTACTTTCTTTGTGTCTGGAGAGTCCTGGAAATCAAAAGCCACAATAAGTAGCATTATAGAAGCAGCTGAGTCCTTGTAAGGTCCCAAAAATATAGCTATTAGTTTAAATCCAATAATTGGCTTGAGCAGGAGGTTAGTCATCTGATGTAGCCCCGCGAGTGCACTGGTGCACAGCCAGGCGTGAGGAGGGAGGGTCAAGGTGGTTGAGAGGGGAGAGGAGGGTAGCGGAGAAGAGATGGATAATTTGTGCTAGGTAAGTTGAGTAAACAGATCAGCGCAGCTATTGTGAGCAACCTCCAGAAAGGGGTTTGCATATACCCAGATAAAATAGTCACATATCTGCTGCTGGGAAGACCAGTTCTCTCTATGATGAGGGAGAGGCAACATTAATAAACCAGCGTGTTTAAGTGATGTCTGGAGGGGAGCTATCAGTAAAAGCAATAGGAGTCCCAGTTACCTAGGGTGAGTGGTTTCTAAAGTAGTGCAGGTTTGAACAGCGAAAGAGCCAAGGAGTGGCACAAAGCCATAATGCACATCTCTCAATGCTTCAGAGGAGGCAAACAATACATGCCCTTGGATACAGCACAACAGCAGCCTTGCGTTTTTATGAGGTGCTTAGTGCAGGCTTGGCGATAAAAATTATACGCTTTGGAAGCTTTGAATTCGCTACCTAGAGCCCCGATACATCGCATGATTCTGGAAGACTACCACTTCTCTTTTGTGCTGAGTTAACCACTGTGTGACTAACTCCTGACAGAACCTACTTTAGCTGAGCTACAGTGCTGCATGCACCCAGCTCTTAGATTTCTGTTCCCTAACATCTGGATGTTTTTCAGTTTTCGTCTGTTGAGATCTTAGATACGTACACGAGTTGTTGCAGTCACCTGCAGTTGGATGCTTTTCCACATCACATTGGAGGACTGGTTCATTTTCTTTAAATCTTGCTCATAGTGCATAGTGTCATTTCCATTCTTTGGTTTCTGTGGTGGGATGTAATCAAGCTTTAACTGCTATTTGATTTCAAATAAATACACCTGCCAAACAAAGAACAATGCTTCTAGGGAGTTGTGGCATGAGAGATCCAACCGAGTTAGCCACAACTACATTTAGAGAGTCTGTAATCTGTCATAGATATGGCACAGATTTGGCAAAGAGCACTGTACAAAAATACAAAAACCAGCCAGATCACTACAGGTGCTATTTTGTAAGTTAACCTGGTAGAAACTTTATGACAAACTATGCAGGATTGCCTATTTTAAAGGTCATTTTAACAGCAGAGCTTAATATTGTCACTTTTTAGTGTTTTAAAATAAAATATCGAAAAGAATGAAAGTTCAGTGTACCATTTGTAATTCAGTAATATGAGAGAATTGGTCAGGGGTCTGAATACTTTTGCAAGCCACTGTGTGTGTGTGTGTGTGTGTGTGTGTGTGTGTGTGTATATATATATATATATATATATATATATATATATATATATATATATATATATATATATATATATATAATCACCTTAACAAATCTATTTCAGTGATCTATGAAGTGATTTAGCAACAAGTTATTTTCCTGCTCAATTGCTGAGTTGTTTCTAGTGTGTTTTCATGTCAAAGTATTACAAATAATATAACGAAAGAGAGAAATATATTTTTGTTATTCATGCCTGAAATTCTGTAGACGTACTTTGCGTAGGCTGTTAGCTTCATTTGGGTAGAACGTTTATTCGTAGGCATGTAGGAGTGTATGGACGCAGCCTGTGTAACAGGATCTGGACTCCCCGCAGCGCTGCCTCACTCACCAGATGCACGCTTTACTGTCTGTCAGTATCAGTCTGCTCGACGGTGGAAGTTGCAGACATAAATAAGCTGACTTGGCATTTACATATGCAGCACGCCACCTTATCTGGAATCATGTGGCTGTGATTAATGGTCTTAAGACATTTGGTTTTGGTAAGTCTTAAGTTGTTGTTAAGGTAGATTCCAAAAGCCTAATTTAGTGTGAAAGCCAAGTTGAAAATTTGTGTAAGACTGAAAGCTTGCAAAGACAGTTTTATTCAAAATATGTGTGTGCAGTATGTGAGTTTAGGGAAACATTCATTACCCCATTCACCTTTCCCCTATGTTTAAACATTCAGCAGTTTAAGTATGTAGGCTTGTTTATCTTAAATGTTTATAGTACACCATACTGAGTTCAGTTTTATAGTAGGGTTTAAGGAATCACTGTTGTATGTCTTCTGTGGTGTTTTACTAACGTACTTTGTAAACACTGTTGTGTAAAACAAGTCTTATTGAAAAATTGATGGTGACAACAAACACAGGCCCACATATTTTCGGTTTAGTTGCTGGTAGTTCAACTATTATGCCATCATCACCGGAAATGGTTGTGAGACTATTAAGTACTGATGGAGTCACTCTTTAGCTGTGTTAATCAAAGGGTGATTTATTGACCCACTGATTGCATAACTAAATACAATTTTTAAAAAATACAGTGAAATGAGGTCTGCAGAATGACAGGTTTAGAAATGTTCCAGCAGTGGTATTAGAGCTTCCACTGTTTCGGTCTAAAATAGAAATCCCAAAAGGGTGGCTGTATTTTTGTGTCTGTCTGTCATTTACTAGACATATTAATGCATAAAAACTAAATGAAATACTAAATATGATAGTCAAAGTTAATGGAGTCGTTATCACTGTGATTATGCATGTTTACTGAGGGAACCAGTGTAATAGTAATGACATTTCATTATCATTACTTTTGGAAATCATTAGGACCTTCCCAATGCACACATTAATTGTAATTTACCTGTTGCTAGTATTGGTCAAGGTCCATCATAAGACTTTCTTAGTTGCACAACATATATAAACAGCTGTTCAGCACCTGTACAGCTGAGCTTCATTAAAGTACACAAACCAAGCCTGCCACCCTTCCTTCCAACTAAATGAGCCATCTAACCTCCCTGATGCCTGTGTGAATATGAACTGTAGAGATGTGGAGTAACAAGTAAGAGGCTGTTCCTTGATAGCACTGTAGGAAACAGACAAACGCTTAAACAAAATGTCTTGTGTAATATTTTATTGGTAGCACAATGTCAGGTCCAGGGCAGTATCTAAATGCTTCTTAAATTATTATTGTTATTATTATTATTATGAATTTATTTCTTAGCAGACACCCTTATCCAGGGCGACTTACAATTGTTACAAAATATTACAGTGCAAAGGATCACATTACAAAGTATCACATTGTAAAGTATCACATTACAGAATATCACATTAAAGGTAAGAGCAGTTGCAAAGTACAATAAAATCAGTAACAAAAGATCAAATTCAAATAAGAGCAAAAAATAGAGATCACACTAAATAATTACATGGAAGACCGTGTTTGACCAAGAGCAGTTAACTTATATTAAAAATATTTGCTTATACTAGTAAAGCCCAGTATGAGCACCTAGTAAGTACAATGAATGAATGAGAATGATTTCAAATAAGTGCAATTGCAATAAATGTGAATACAAATACCTATGAGGGAGTTTCAGTGTGTGGTTGTTTGCACGTGGAGTGGCGATGCGCGTGCACGTTGGTTATTTGCACGTGGAGTGGCGATGCGCGTGCACGTTGGTTATTTGCACGTGAAGTGGCGATGCGCGTGCACGTTGGTTATTTGCACGTGAAGTGGCGATGCGCGTGCACGTTGGTTATTTGCACGTGAAGTGGCGATGCGTGTGCACGTTGGTTATTTGCACGTGAAGTGGCGATGCGCGTGCACGTTGGTTATTTGCACGTGAAGTGGCGATGCGCGTGCATGTTTGGGAGAACCGCTCGACAGAATCTGGTTTGTTGCCATGAAATAACTGCCGTAGAGAGGGATAGGGTAAATTTCATTTACCCGTGAGCATGACATAAAACACAGGAAATACACGCACATTTTCACATGGAAACATCCATTGCTCTCAATCCAGACAGCCTTAGGAGCATACATGGAAGGTGTCTGGCACAGATCTCTACAATCCAATGTCTTCGCCGGTTTTCAGCCATGGTGATCTGCATTAGCTGGGTTGGACAGTTTCATTATATATCTCGGGTTAATTATTTTCTTTTTTCTTTAATAAGTCGTATGATAAATTAATTGAAATATTATTCACTACTAACGATATGTCACTCCACCAGTCGACATTTGAAATAAATGAGCAAGAGCAGTAAAACATATTATTAAACGACCAGACACGAGGTATTTATTTATTGCATTTATATAGCGCTTTTTATACAGAAGTATGGCAAAGCACTGTACAGTACAGAGCAGAAAAAAAGAACAAACCACAATATGTTTCTATTTACAAATAACAGCTTTATTACATGAGCTTAACACTGTGCTTTTAGAATTTCACTCGAACAAGATGTCACCTGACAACTATGGATTTCTAGGTGAGATTCTCTGGTGTACCTGTTCTCTGTGCATGGAAACCACTCTATGCATGGCTAATTTGCATATCAACCGCCTCCTTCCCTTCATTTGCATGCGGTGAAGAGGGTCTCCTTGAGTAAAAATAAACAGAGCCAATGGAAACCCAAAATGTATTGGCCATTTTTCATTTGGCTCGCGCTCAGCGTCTTGAGGAAAACTAGAACACACATGGAAACTCCCCTTATGAGAGTAAAGTCAAATACAAGATGCAGGAAGTAGTTATAATTAAGAGCAGTGGTAGAATACGGCAAGCTATGAAGCAGATGCAAGTACAAGCTGATGCAAGTAATGGTACAATTGGGTGCTATACAGTCCAGTATAGTCGATCCCTGTATTTTAGCCGTTTACAACATCACCTGGTAAAATGTTCAATGTATTATTCCATGTGTGTGTCAGTGGTGATCCTGGCTGTGCCCACTTTCACAGATGGGAGGCGTGAGGCCGCCTAGCTGATCCACAGTCGTCTTCAGAGAGACTCATAAAATTGTCTGTGTTCCTGTTTCTCAGCTTAATTCCCAGAAATGTTCTGTCAGGGGGAGGTGAATTAATTTTTTTTTTTTTTTTTTTTCTTTCTTGCTCTTCTCCAGTAGCTTAGTAAATCAGTAGAGCCGTGCTACAGGCAAATGTTTAAATGTCTGTGGTCTAAAATGTCCCCTAGGGAATCCTCCTTACAGAGTAAAAGGAAAATAGGTCACAGAAACAGAAGCATGCCAGTGTGTTACAAGTGACTTTGAATAGTTTCCAAGTGGAGCACGCTAAGGTAGAGCCAAATACACTTTCCTGTCCTTTAATAATAAATATATCATCATTTTTTTTTTTTTAAATGTGGTGGAGCACTTTTTAAAAATTGAAAATAATTCTCAATTTCAGTCTTTTTCATGACACACAATATATCTCTCTGTATATTTGTCTCCCTGTTGTGTTATCCAAACAGACAAGCACAGCAGATGGGTTATAATAAAGCAAGGATGCCAAAAGAACCACTGGCTTGTCTCGACCACAGAGATTGATGCAAGGACATAACAAGAAACATCAAAAGCAACCACAACAGCAAGAAAACCAATCTAGTCCCCTCCAATGCACTTGGTTCTGACCACCCAAAGCTCATCTCAAGCTTGCATGTTCCGAAACCATTAGTGTGTCTGCCTCGAGGCTGTGTCTGACCTTTTATTCCTGGTGCCATTGTGTTCTTGCTGCTACACGCTCTCGCTCACGCTATGCCTTCCTGCCCTGTGTCCTTTTAACCTCTCATCCTTTTGTTTCTGCTCCAAAGGGGTTGATGCTCTTCCGTTATGATCCTGGTACAGCCTCTGATGTTTTAACCTATGTCCTGCTGCTACTGCAATAGTAACAAAACTAAAAATAATACAAAAAACAAAACAGATCTGGTCTGCGAAAAGCAGCTGCTTTCTGTGGTAACGTGGTTTAATGGTTGGTTAAAACACAGAACTATGAGCCAGAAGAACTTGGCTCTGAATCCCAGCTGTGCCACGTGACCTTTGGCAATTAATTTACTACACTTCAACTCCCTTTGCTCCCGCTCCACCCATTTGTAAACAAATGTGTCCAGTACATGCAGTGCAGTGCCTCACTGGAAGTGAGAGGCTGAATCCCAGCTGGGCTGTGACCCTGGATTAGAATTCACAAGATGACCTTAACCCTAAAGAACTTACTTCAGATCGTGTCTGTGCTGTCATTCGTTTCGGCAAGAGAATGACAAAGCAAAGCTTCTTATGTGCATGGTGCCTAGAATCGTCAATATAAGGACCTGCATCTATGTGCAACATTTTTTTTTTTTATGCTACGTTTTGTTCACAGAGAGGCTCATACAGTATGCATTGAATAGTTTTTATTTTATTTTGTTGTTGCTATCTACAGTAAATGTCTGTTTTTAAATTGGCAACTTGATTTTGCAGGTCTCCTGTCATGCTAGAAACCAGGATGCAATTTGCATTAGTCCATTGTAAAAATACATTAATAATTCATATCAAGAAAATCTAAAAACCTGTGTTCTATCTTTTTTTTTTTTTTTCCGTTTCTAAGGAACCAACTCACATAGGCCTAATCTGCCATCTCAGGAATTTAATTGATCATTGCGGGTTTGTGAAATGAAAACGAATAGATTCCAAGGAATGTGGTATGTTTCTGTAATCTGGCACAAACCATTTTAAAGTATAACGAAATGACAAAGTCTGTCCTGTATATTATTATTTTTAAATTTGTTAATTTAACTCTTTCACCACTGCAGGCCTCAAGGTTTTGCTAAAATAACCAGAAACACTCAAGTGAATGCCTGAATATCATTTTCATATGATGTATTTCTATGCAAGACTCAGTTTTTTTGCCATAAATTCTAAGACAAGGGTACAATAAAATTCTGATATAACTGTGTGCACAGAAGTGGGCTTTTTAACCTCACAATTCAAAATGACCATTATCATATCCTTCAAATACAAGGAAACTATAGAGATCTGCTTTCAGTTTCATAGGATTGAAGAACAATGGTCACAACTTGTTGTTAATACCAGTAATAGTAGCCCCGCTGCCCCAATCGGAGCAATCACAGAAAATACACTGTGGGTGGTCTTTTTGCATGAAATCCAACCAGTATTTAATGCTGCTGAGCATAGCTGCACTGTGGAAAATACTACTGATGGAAGTAGCTGAGGAGACCTTGGCAGAAAAGGAGACCCCCTCTCCATGGTTTTCACTCCCTTCTCCTTGCATCATTTAGAAGTAAGTAGGCTGGCTAAGATACTGCTGCTCATCAGATTACAATGCCCTGCCCATAAGTGAGTTTGCAAAAAAAAAAAAAAAAAAAAAAACAGATGAGTAGGCAGCTTTGCATGGAATTTCCCCATTTTGCATCCTAATCAGCAGAGTGTGTACTAAAGTTAGATTAGGCACTGTGCTGGGTGGCATGCATCCAGGCAAGGAAGGAAGAAACTCATTATTTTAACTTAAAGATCTCACACAGCTGTTGGGTTTAACAACTGCTGTACAAGAACAAATTTGTCTTGGTTTGGTTACATTTCAAGCAGTGTTTTATTAGGATGTTTGAGTATTTGTCCCAGGACTGTTGTAATATTTGTATTTTCATATACCATATACTATTGAGAGATACCAGAGTATATGCTATTGTGCTGTTGGATTTAATGAAGTTTATGCTGTTGTAGATGTGTCATTCTGTGTCAAATCAACCAAAATCCAGGAAAATTACCTGTATCTTCCACTACACAAAATATAAGCAGTATTGAGGTGGGAAGCTCTGGTTGAGTTGACGTTAGAATGACCCATATTAATATTTTGTGATGTCCATGCTATGGTGGAGAATATGTTGTGAAGTGCTGTTCAGTATATGCTATGGTGGTGCTGTAGTTAATGAAGTATATTGTGTCCTTGTGTCATGTTATGGTCAACAGTCAGAGTTTAAGTGTGTTTCAGATTCTGTTAAATGTTCAAAGTGCATATCCTCTATAAGATTGTGTCCCTGTTATCTCTGTATAATGTTATAAAAACTTAAATAAAATGTGATAAAGAATGGATATGTTAAGTACTGTATTATATTCAAGATGTATTGATTGCTTTTGTTTTAGTGTTGCTTGTAACTTATTACCTGCTATCCCAGTGATTTGGAAATTCCATAAAGAAACATACAAGCACTAATATTTCTCATGCATTCAATAGAACATGTCATGTTGCTCACACGTTAAGTGTGTGTCCTTCACTATTCTTAGCGAGCAAGGTTATGCACTGTGGCTTTCTAGGATGCGTGAGGAAATAAAACCCAAAACCAAACCTTCATATTTTTTTGGAACAGTGAATACCTTCAATAACAACCCTTATGCAGTGAACAGTACATTCTTTTAACTTGAGAGTTTTAGGTCCTGTCTCTAATTTTCCTGTGCGTGCTCAAATAAATATTCTGTACTGTACTAATTAGGCACCAAAATAAAGTTAGGCGACCATGCTTACTTTTCACATATGCCCCCAGGCTCTTAACTTGTATTGCCTCTGTGATAGGTAAATGTGGTGGTAATTTTTTGACAGCCAATTTCTGAGGAAGCTTTGTCCAATGTTAAAGGACTACAGTATGTTGAAACTCTCTGCCCTTTTCTGAACTTGGTGCTCTAGCCCTTTTGGAATAGACACTTAATAAAATCAGGGTAATTACAGGGAACATAGCTTGCTGCCCTATTTGGAAAGCGGAGGGAATTTAAAGTCTCTGCAGTAAATAGCTAGCAAGGTCAAACTGAGATCACAAATGCAAATGTTAGTTCTTGTGCTTATACATTTAAAGCGCATGAACAGTACTGGGCAGTATGCACTCCAGAATGTATGTGTGTGTGTGTTTTTTTTTTTTTTTTTCTTTTTCTCTAGTTATTATCCCAGTGCAGTGAGAGTATATGACATTTCTGGCGTCTGTACATATATCCAAACGTCCCACTTGAATTTTTACCTGTATTTTTTGAGAACTGCTGATATGGTTGCAGAGAAGCAGAGAGCAACTCATTGAGTTAAACTTGCAGTTTCATTTCCCTGAGGGGAGGGGGTGCTGCTTTCCTACTGGGTACGAAGAAGTAAATGATTACTGGTCTGCTAAAATAATTTGCGGCACTTTTCAGAACCACAGAATGTACCAACTATGTTGTGTTGGACATGGTGTGCCAACAGAAACTGGCCCAGAAGAAATTTGAAGTATTACCCTGAGAAATATCTGTGGTCTGTATGCAAAGCCAGGTAAATAGGCTTCTGTTACACATAAAGAAATATAAAACAATGTGTTTTCACACCTACGCTTTGCAGTTAATCAGTGATGATGAAAATAACTAATTCCAATGACGTCTATAAAGTCCATCCAAATCTCCACAGGCCGCTTTTACCAAATAACTAAAAATAAATACGGATTTTAAATAGAAGTTGTTAAATTATTTTATTACTCCAGAAGGCAGCAGAGCAGTAGTGAGTCAAACATGTATCACACAGAATATAGTGTAGTTGTGTTTACTTCTAACTTTACCACCTCACCGTGGCATTTAATTTATGGCTGTGTTTTTATGGGTCTGAAATGTACTCCTTGTGGAAAGGTTAAATTCAAGCCCCTGTGGATATAATAACAGAATCACTGATGAGTAACGTTATACAGAACTAAATAATAATAATAATAATAATAATAATAATCATTATTTGTTTCTTGGTTTTTATTACAAGACATTTTGTAAACAAAACATTCCAAAAACAAAAAACAAAACTCTTTTCTTTAAGCAAGAGAAAATATTAAGTGTCAAATGGGTTACGCTAGGCCATTGTAGTTTACTGCAGGTGAAATCTCTACTGAAATGTAAATAACTACCGTATTTGCAGCTGTGTACAGTAACAAAAATGAAAGTGTTTTTAAAACGAAAAGAGGTGAAATATAAGATTACGTTTACACTCCCCTTTCTAAATGTAACGTAAGTGATCTAAAGATAACTTTACATTAACGATATTAATTCAAGTTGCTTCTGTACTGCTGAGCCCTTGCATGCCAAGTGCAACCTTCCCTGGGGCTCTGCATGTGTTGTTATAGTGCTGCTTTCTAAACCGATCAGTGGAGCTGGTAAAATCCACTCTTGCGGCACACATGAAACCTTTAAGGTACTTAAGTGTTAAACGCCAGTAAATGGCTGTATGATTGGAGTTTTCAACTGAACTGAATTATTTTGAGCTTTTATTGCAAAATGAAAAGTACAACAATAAATCAGTGGACCTATAACATGCACATGTTTATGTTTAAGCACCTAACCTTTATTGAAGACACCTGCGTCTATTCAGACTGTCGCATATCTCATTCCACGGTCTGGAATTGTGTTTAATTTTTTTCAGTGATACTATTTTAATATGAGACTTGGATATGTTCAAATAGGTGAATGTAAACCTGCCTACTGTAATACCAATGGGATCTGGGTAGACGTACTGCTTTGGGAAGTACTGTCTGTTCAGTTTACAAGCTTAGAGACATGCCCAATTACTACCATTACAAACATGCTTAGACTCATAAACTGTGGTAAAGCTTGCACTTGCTATTCTAAGCTTTCGCGCTATTTCCTCTCTCTCTCTCTCGCTCTCTCTTTTAAATCTAGAGCAATTAAAGCCAATGAATGTGTCTCCTGCCCATGTGATAGAGATAGTGTGTTTTAGCTAGCTGCAGAAGCATAACCCCCCTCTCTTGGTTCTGAGTCCCTACCCAGGACATTATGTTCTCAGTGTTAAAAATATTGCATCCTTTGTCTTCTGTTTGGCAGAGCCCCCAACATGGAGTGAAGCAGTCCATTTATTCTATGGAACCAAAGCACGCAGATGGCAGTGGGTGGGTGTGCTTGGATAGTGGGCAAGGCCAGGGACAAATGTCAGCTGTCTTTCTGTAAATATTCAAGAACTCAATAAGGGCTAGAGTTTGAGAGGGGGAAGGGGGAGTGTGTGCTAGGAATTACAGAATGTGTATTGAAAGGTCGCAGAGTCTATGTGATAGGGAAGACCTGTGGTGGTTATCAGGTGCATACATGATCCTGCAGGGTGAGATTGGGAGTCCCGTGGGATCCTTCTGTCAATTACGGCAAAGACACAGAGAGGTTGGGTGAGGGTGTGATTTGGGAGGCAGGTCATGGGGTGGCGATCAACCAATAAAAATGACTCTTTGCTGTTCCTTCGCTGTGTCCAGGTTCCAACCCACCATAGTTGGAAGTCTCACATACTTCCTGCCCCTTTACCCTTTACAGTCACGAAATGGCGGTATAAGGAGCTTGTGTCTTTATTTTTATATTAGTGTTTTACCATTTGAAAAACAGCTTAAAGAGTGGTGTGGGTGCGACCTCAGTCGAAGTTTGGCAGTGGGTTTTAAAAATGTATTTAAAATAATGTATCACAAGGCTCTTCCTCCCTTTGATTACATACGTTTCTTTATATAAATCCTTAATCCAGATTAAACCGCTCTCGATTCTAGAGAGGCAGTGTGCACAGCAGCAGATTTCAAAGCAGCTTTTAGTTTTTACACACAGATGCCAAGGAAGATTCCACACAACCCAACGTTCCTTCCCACTTTTATTTCAATATTGAAATACAAAAAAACATAAAGGGATCAGGAACTAAGATGTGATCTGATTGAGTGTCACTCCCTAAAGCTACAACCATCAATCAACAAGCATTAATCACTTTTAATATCAGTATCTAATTTGCATTTGAATTTCTGAGTAGGGCCTTTTGTATTTTAAAACTGCATAGAATTGAAAAATGAAGAGTAACAATATTAGGGGCAGTACATACAGTTACCAAAATAAATTTATATTTTTATTGTGAGTGGTCCATTAAACTTCTCCAGGTGATATTAACGCCTTCTGTGCAGTAGTAAATCTTGGCTTTTCTGTTGTGTTGTTTTCTCAATTGATTCACCAGTAATGAACCGGCAATTGCATCACCACACTTCCCTTGTTGACATGCTCATCACAGAAGTGTTACACAGAGCCTTTCATGTTCTGTCATATTATTTTGTCACTATAACCCAGATTACAAATGTTCTGTTAAATCACACATCTCATTGTCCCAAATGGGATCTATATGGGATTCCTTTGTGTTACACAGATTTGGCTGTAATTTCTGGAGATACTCTGTGATTACTGATCATTTTAAACAGGCTTATTGAATACAGTGCTGATGTTTAAAAACATTAGTGAGGTGAATAGCTTGCTCTAACCTTTAACCTTCTCCAGGATGGGATGACTGAAACAGAAAAAAAATGTACAGTACACAGTTGATCTAGAAAATAATAATTTTGTTTAATAATTTTGTTTTTTCAACATTGTATTTTGGATTAACCAAGTGGGTAAATAATGGATTAACCCTGAAGGTAACATTCCCATCAACAATCCTTATGACCAGCAACAAAGTACAATTGCTGATAGGGAAGTTGATGTTTCAGCAGAGATAATTAAAAGCACTAGGGCTGCATGGCAGCTCAGCACATTCCCGTAGTTCTATTTTTAAAATGTACTTTCTGAAAATAATCTTTCTAACTTGGTGTGGCAGGCTGGCGAGTGGATAGAGGCCCAGAGACAGACTGCAGTTCAAAAAATATATACTTATTATAAATAAACGCAAAAATAAAGTGCACAAGGGCAAAACAAAAAGGTTCAAACACAAATAAAGCAAGACCAAAAAGCAAAACTTACAAAAAAAAAATAAGGTTTCCAGGCTGGGCAGTGCCTTCACTGGATTCAAAAATACAAACAAAACAAACAACCTGCTTCCTCAGCTCCCTCCTCCCCAATGAGAAGTAGAGGCCTCCTTTTATGTCAGGTGGCTGGGCACTGATTGATTGTTAATTAAGTTAATCATTTAATCAACTAATCAACCCCAGCCACCTGAACATAATAAACCCAGGCAGGTAGGGGAAATTAACCCCATCCCTGCCAATTTCTAAACGGCAGAGCTTTGCTCTGCCACACTTGGGTATATTTCTATATTTATGTACTTTTGCACTTAACTGGTGCCAAGAACCTAATGTTGACATCAATATATTATACAACGAGCTTGTCTAAAACCTGAACTGTAGCCTCTTCAGCTTTGTAAAGAGCATTTGCTTAATTTAATATTGTAAAGAGGCTGAGCTACAGTAGACCCCACCCCTCCTCCTAGCATGAGAGAGAGAGAGAGAGAGAGTCTTTTATCCAATGACTGGGTAGCATTAAACGGTTCAGTATCTGGAGGTGGAATTGTTGTGAGCAGAGCTTAAGTGACTACCATTAAAGCATTAGCACTCACAAATAATCCACCAGCAATCCTGGAAAAATAGAGGGTTTATTTCCTTTGTGGATAAACCTAGAAATACAGTAATTTACTGTCTTTCAACAAACAGACAGTACTTGTAAAAACTTGCCTGGGATTCCTTTGTCTGTTTGTTTTTTTCTTTTTTTTAACTGTGTCTGTTTTTGTTTTGATTTTTTTGTTGTGTTTTTTTTTTTTTTTAAATCTGTGTAGCGTGACAGTGTTTTAGATACATTAACACAACTATGTGAATATAGTTTAATTTAGTTCAGTATAGTTTATTGAGCACTCATTTTGTGGGACATAGCAGTTACCTTGATATACCCCAATTACTAGACGGGCACTGTAAAGTATAATGGGCTTGGGATAAAAATGAATACCACCTGCTTTGTATGGTTTCTCCCAGATACCAAATCACTTCCACTGCTGTACTGTATGGGCAGTCTAACTCAATCAGAGCAGTTGAACTACAACAGGGAGCAGTTACTGTAGGTATCAGGAAACAGCACACCACACGCACGGCCGAATTAAAGCTACTCTGAGCCTGCAGGCAAAAATATTTTGTGCCTGTATGCCCTCAAAACACAAACAAACAAAAAAGTATTGCTGATGTTCCCTTAACAAAATATGTCAATTTATAATGTATACAAATGTCATCAAGTTCTTAAATAAATATACAGTAAAACATATATCTTTTTGTGTAATGCTCCAGGGTGTACCTTTCCCTACTAGGAGAAAGAACAATATTATTATGTTAAAACCTTATTATTTATTAGAATGTTTACCAGGCCAAGCACATTACTGTTGTAATCAAAAAAATTGCACGGAGATCTCTAGTTAGCAATGTGTTTGTTTAACAGAGTTTTGTAGAACATAATAGATAAAATAAGAAAACACAGTTATGCAGTTGTGAAGCATCCATTCATCTGTATTTGAAATTGGATTGCTACATGACTTGTGATTATTCCTGTTAGAAAACAGACCTTGTACATACACACACACCCATCATGCTGAAATAGTTTGCAGACATAACACATACAAATGATATATTTATTTCTGAACAATGCCTTTAAGTATTCTATGTAATTGGCCACATATCACACTTTTTTTTTTAGGCAAGTTTTGGTTTTCAGTTCAATTTAAGGAGGTATCACATAACTATTATAACACTCGCTGTGAAAAATAGATCTGCCAGTGATGATGATGATTAATTTTCTTCACTTACCAAATATCAATTGCAAAACTTAATTGCTGTACATGGTATTCTTCATTTCTGACAAGGATTTCAGACCTCAGAAATATGTTTGTGTGTATGTCTGTGGTTTGTGTTTGTCTGTTTGTGTTTTGTGTGCCATGTTGGTTTTACAACTAAAGCAACTGTGGAAAACTGAAAACAAGCACCACCAAGAATACAGTATTTTGCATTATGGTAGTACTCCTTAATCCAAAATGGTCAATCAGCTGTCTGCACTTTTTCCGACTGCACAGATCTTATAACCAGCTTTAGATAAAATCTTCATATTTTCAGTGTTGTAAGAAAATATATGGTGACTGCTTTAAACGTCTCTGTCTTTAAGCATCTTATAAGAGCTTTATGTGTATTTGTAAATCTACCCATCCTTTTAAGAAAAGCTCTATATGTATTTGTAAATCTACCATCATAACTGTTTTTTGTTTTTTTTACAGCTCATATGCCATAAATCGCTCGAGATTCAGACTTCATATTTTAAGTATTGTGGAAACCCCTCTGCAAATTATATCAATACCCTTCTTTTTGGCCTCCAGTCGTATCTCCAGAAACCGTTTCAGATGCAGACTTCATATTTCATATATACAAATGTACTTTATAACAACACCCATTTTTCATGTGCTGTACTTCATGAATACAAAACATTCCCCATATACTACTTGGAATTCTTCGCTGTTTTACTGTCCCTGGGGGATGTCCTCACAACTTCAATGTGTGTGTGTGTGTATCTGTTTCTGTATGGAGAGAGATGGTCTATATCTGGGGCACTGTCTCTTTGTGTATCTGGGTCGGATTTCTATGGGGGAGGGAGGCCATTTCTGCAGCAGCGATGGCAGCAGTGCTGTGTTTGAACTGGAAATGGACTCCTGAGAGTGGTAGTTTAGTGACTGGCAGGGAGCTGCTGTTACTGCAAAAACACAGAACTGTGAGGAGCTGGAAGGGCACGTTTGGTTGCATGGAATGGAATGGAATGTTCTTTCTCACTGTCCAAAAATCACAACAGCTGGGAATGAGGCTGGTGAGTAGAGTCATTGTAAAAATAACTTTACTCAGCCATTTCGTAACCTCTGTGTGATTTATTTATAAATTGAGTTACACTTCAGCAATGAACCACTGTGTGTGCGCGCGCGTGTGTGTGTGTGTGTAAGGATGATTGCATGTGTAAGTGTTTTGACGTTTGTGTGCATGTGCTGGCAGGATGCACATCTGTGTGTGTGTGGAAATGTGGCATATTGAAATTATCAATGTTGTTTGTTAAAACTGCTAAAACAGATTTGAAGAAGTCTTTTATAACTTCTTATTACATCAGTTAGTAGTAGGGCATGCCTATCTAGTTCACAGAGTGAAGTACTGTAGTGCTAAGCAGGTTTATAAGAGGGGGAGAGCTTAGAGTCCTTATGGAATACAGACAGACTTTTAAGTCATCTATATCTGCTTTCTGATAGAGTTCACCAAAGGCTTAATTGTTTTAAGAATGTAGCACCAGTATGAGAAGGTAATGCAAGTAAAACCTGAAAAATCCCCTTGTCTACAAGGTGTCATGGGATCCACTAGAAGATGATGCATCACTTTAAAAAGGTGAAATGAGAGCATATCTTTTTTTTATTGGGTTCTTTAAAGTTGAACTGGATGACCAGGGAAACACTAAACAAGTGTACTCAATGGCACTCTTTGTTGTATAAAACGAAGTTGAAGCAGGAAGGACAGTGCTGGTACTCAATGCAATTATTTGTACTTAAGGCATAACTATGTATAAAGGGGGACATAGGTCTTGTCAGTGCCCTGCAGTGCACAGCCAGGTAAAGACAGATCTAGAAATGCATGGTAATAACTCAATACTGAAGTCAGAGAACTCACAGCTGCTACGCATGATGGAAAATGACATAAAACAGTAGGGCAAATCTGGCATTTCATTTATCAAAACAAGCTTTCAAAAAAAACAGTTTGTAGAGAAAGGAAAGCCAGTTCCCCATACTACTGTAACCATGGCACCCCATCATGGCTTTAAATAAAGTAGGGTCAAAGTGTTAGTGTTTAAGAAAAATAGTAACCTCTCAAGTTGCATAAAATAAAAAAATAAATTAAAAAAAGACGCCCAATGTTCCATTCAAGTTCCTTTCGGAAACAGCAGCTTGAAGTTCATACCTCCCATTTTTAGGACCACGATGTACCAGAACAGAGGCAGCTGCACCTCTTGCAAAATTTCAGTGCCTGCCCAGGATTAAAGACTCTTGTTACACAACCCTCCCAAACACTCATTAAAAAAAAAAAAAAAGGGAGTGGATTCCTGGTTGCATTACTGACAGTGATAAATTGATACCACATGTTGCTTTCAGACAAAAAGACCTCTGTACTCCAGTGCAAGTCTTTGCAGCTGGTGTCTGAGTTAATGGTCAGACTCTGCAAGGTAAACACAGCTTGGATGGCAAGGTAAAGAGAAAAAAAAAGTTTTGCCTGAGCTGACCAAGAGGTGAAAACAACAGTTTTTATCATCCCTGAGAAGCATTTGAAGACACTTTCGAGACAGACACAGAAACTAAGAGAGTTTTATGAATTGTTCTCTCCTGGGACAGATTTTTCTTAATGGTTTTGGGGATTGCCCAAGCCGAAGGAGTGAGGTAAACAGGCTTTAGTAACGCTGCATGCTGTAATATATTATAGTCACACACACCCTTTCAGTAAAGCAGGTCTTCTAGAGAAATAATAAATGAATGAATACAAGTTATTCTCTCCTGTTTTTCTCCCTGTGCTAAAACAGAATTTGGAGGTCCTCTTATAATTTCGTATTACTTCATTTAGTAGTAGGGCATGCCTATCTAGTTCACAAAGTGAAGTACTGTAGTACTAAGAAGGTTTGTAATTGGAACAGAGCAGAGTCCTCCTGTCTAAAGCTGCATTATCAGGAATCAGGAATATAAACAGACCTGTTGTTTGGTTTTGTGTACCTCAGGTAATCTAGAAGAACAGTAAAAATGGGTTTTGGGTGTTTTGAATGAAGTTGACTACTGTACATGGCAACTTGGTTGTACCCCACAGTGTTTAACCCTTTAAAATGTACTGATAGGTTGGATCTGTTTATCCAAATTGTCAGTTTCCTTGTGATACTTGAGTCACTCTAAATGTATTTTAAGAAGAAACCATTTGAACAACCACCACTCAATTCCTGGTGATCCTGGGGGGTTAACAAGACCAGGACATTTTTTAGTACACTACATGGGATATTTGCACTGAAGTTGAAAAATAACTGGGACACATGGTCTTTAAATTTCAATATGAAAAATATGAGAATGAAATTGCAGCTTACTCAAACATAAAGCCCTTTATTGGATAAAGTGATGGATAGACTAAACTATGGATGGAATAATATTAACTAGAGTTAAACACATTAGGCACGTTATAAAGAGAGCATACAGGTTGGGTATTATAGTGTGAACTCCTCAGATTGTATTACTTTAAAGCTCCAGGATGCGTCAATGTTTTTGGGCTTTCATCCAAAGCATGAGACCTGGTCACATGACTTGATAGTGCTCTCCCAGCTTTACCACTTAGTACCGCATTGTCCATTTGGCTGAACTTGTTAAGACTACACATTGAATTCACTTGTTGAATAACATGACTGTTTGCAAAAGATCCATTTGTTCATAATTTATAGATTTTAGTAAACATGGATAACATTTCATATTGAATAGTCAGAGTTTTGACCTGCTCAAACAATATATGTTCATTCTTTTAAAAACATATGAAAATCCCTAAAGTCAGTAGACATTAAATAGTTTTTATGCTGGTCTATGAAAATGAAAACAAACAAAAAAATACAAAATATGACTTTTTTGGCATTCTTTAATATATTTCAATGAAAAACAAGCAGCAAATAACAGGAAAAATCAGTTCCATTTTCAATTTTATTGTCTATGGCAGCGGTTTTCAATCTGGGGTAACATAAGAACATAAGAAAGTTTACAAACGAGAGGAGGCCATTCGGCCCATCTTGCTCGTTTGGTTGTTAGTAGCTTATTGATCCCAGAATCTCATCAAGCAGCTTCTTGAAGGATCCCGGTGTCTGCTTCAACAACATTACTGGGGAGTTGGTTCCAGACCCTCTTGATTCTCTATGTAAAAAAGTGCCTCCAATTTTCTGTTCTGAATGCCCCTTTTGTCTAATCTCCATTTGTGACCCCTGGTCCTTGTTTGTTTTTTTCAGGGTGAAAAAGTCCCTTGGGTCGACATTGTCAATACCTTTTAGAATTTTGAATGCTTGAATTAGGTTGTCGCGTAGTCTTCTTTGTTCAAGACTGAATAGATTCAGTTCTTTTGGCATATCACATGCCTTTTAAACCCAGAATAATTCTGGTCGCTCTTCTTTGCACTCTTTCTAAAGCAGCAATATCCTTTTTGTAGCAAGGTGACCAGAACTGCACACAATATTCAAGATGAGGTCTTACTAATGCATTGTACAGTTTTAACATTACTTCCCTTGATTTAAATTCAACACTTTTCACAATATATCTGAGCATCTTGTTGGCCTTTTTTTATAGCTTCCCCACTTTGTCTAGATGAAGACATTTCTGAGTCAACAAAAACTCCTAGGTCTTTTTCATAGATTCCTTCTTCAATTTCAGTATCTCCCGTGTGATATTTATAATGCACATTTTTATTTCCTGCTTGCAGTACCTTACACTTTTCTCTATTAAATGTCATTTGCCATGTGTCTGCCCAGTTCTGAATCTTGTCCAGATCATTTTGAATGACCTTGCTGCTGCAACAGTGTTTGCCACTCCTCCTATTTTTGTGTTGTCAGTACGCAAGCTCCCGTCAGGGGGTACGTGATAAAAAAAATCTTGTGATGGCAGACCACGCCTTTTTTTTTTTTTTTTTTTTTTTTTTTTTTTTTTTGTAGTACTTTAGGACTGAGCAATCGAATCAACAATGTTGAATCTCCTTTCAAATAAAACCACAACCGTAGTGGTGCATATTTCCTTTGACTTTGTAAACACCTAGCTGGCTGCTGACAGTGGGTGATCGTTGAGCGCACACATGGCTAAGAACTCCTTCAAGAACTCCTTTGTCCTATAAGTGCATTACCCTGTGTCTCCACACCGGTAATTATTAATAAAAGCACAAACTCAATATTATTATTATTACAAAAATGGAATCACCGGATTAAAAACAACAAAAAATAAATCAATTCCTAAACCCTGTGATTGGGAAAAGTGGCTGGAATTGGATTGGAACCTTATGTTTTTCAGAAGCATAACCTGTTTTTGTGCTCTTAATTTGGACTTGTTTCAGCATACCTATTGAGTCTGGATTTTGAAATAATTTTAGATAGTATGTTTAGTGGGGGGCCGCACGGTGATGTGGTGGTTAGCGCTGCTGCCTGAGTGCAGGGTCCTGGGTTCAATTCCAGCCTAGGGGTCTGTCTGTGTGGAGTTTAAACGTTCTCCCTGTGTTTTGCGTGGATTTTCTTCAGGTACTCCAGTTTCCTCCCAAAGACATGCTGTCCAGGTTTATTGGTCAATCTAAATTGCTGTGTGTGGTGGTGGCCTGAGATGGACTGGCATCCCATCCAGGGTGTAGTCCTGCCTTGCACCCTGTGTCTGCCGGGTTAGGTTCCAGCTCACCACGACCCTGTAAAAGGATTAAGCAGTTAATGATAATGGATGGATGGATGGATGTTTAGTTGGTGCATTTGCACCATGGTTAATTAACTGTATTTTATTTTGTTTGTTTTTATCAGCAGTTATCGATTTACAGTACTTAATCTAGTACCGGTAATTAGAAATTACCTTATGTTTTTCCTCTTTTCATTGTTATATTATGGCCCTATCTCAGATGGGGTATGTGGTAGACTAGATTATTGGAAATGGGTACAAAAAGTTTGAAAACTGCTGGTCTGTGGGATAACAATTGTAGCAAACCACCTTATATGGTTTTTTGTCATATCCATTTATTAAGAGAATCACTTGAAAAGCTTTAGTCTTGAGGTTTATAACGTCTCTGAATCTTAGTCATTTTATATGACTCTCTTGTAATGGACTCCAAGCTATGTATTATACAATACATCTTTACTAGGAATCATCTATTGATATTACCCTGAGACTGGAGAGCAGTTCTGAGTTATATTTGAGCAATCCGTTAATAAATGCACTCCCTTGCAGGAGTTCTGATAAAGTGTCTGAATTCAGCAGCTTTCTGTCTCTGATCCTGCTCAACATGCAGCTGCGTGAGATGAAGTAACGAAGGAAGTTTGCCGCAATTTAAGCCCATCGCTAAGCGTTTATATTAATAGCATTAAAAGCATTCAACACTTACGATGAGTACCTGCTGATGATCTAAAACAACAGTGTTTGAGGAAATTAATTCAGGGTTAATGCTGCTATTGCAGGCCTCTTGTACATTAAGGGTCTACCACCTTTGATTACCAAAAGCAATAAAAATGCCAGTGGAAAGTATCCTGATTGCCGCATAAATCAAGTGTTAATGAACCACAGTTTTTTCATGCATTCATGTGGCAGCCCGTATTGGCTCAGGTTTGATCTACAGCCACCACTGGAATTTTATATTGCCTTTTTTAGGAGCTAAAAGCTGTCATGAGCACTATGGTCGTACACACATGTAAAAGTCTGTTAAATAAATAAATACATAAATAAATAAATATTCCCTTTTAATTATTCAGTTTGTAAAATTTGTTGTCGCTTTTTGAGTTGAAACAAATGCAATTGCATACTTTTTCGGGTTTGTTGCTTGTTACCTTTTTCTTTTTTCTACTAGGTATATTGTACAGTTGTATGTTGTACTAAAGATATGACACTACCTACAACTTTAAGCCACAAAAGAGCCACAATTGAGCTAAACTTGTGCCACGTTTCCATCAACACTATGAAAGAATTCTGTGTAACGGTCTCATCTTGTTCCGATGTGAAACAGGGCTGCTGCCGGTTCCTTACGCAGACTACAATCCAGTCTGCACCTGGACTTTGTGCAATGCTAACTCTGTATCACTTCTACCTCCAGCATTGATACTGACACTGAATTCCTTGTATGGAAATAAGTACAAAAAGAAAGAAAGAAAGGACCATCTGGCCAACTCTAACTTTACCACCCACGCCAAGGGTTTATATTGTAAGACTTCCTAGCATTCTTAAAATCATTTACTTCTAGATAAGAACTGAGCGATTTGCTGTAACAAAACCTATTCGCCAGGGGTGCGTTCAATAGCAGAGCACTCTCTTGCGGTGTCCCCTATCATATGGTGGCAGTTATTGAACGTTGTGTTAGGAGCGAGCAGCTTCACATCTCAGTTTTAAAACTGTTTAAAATTTTGTAATATATATTTTTGTAATGTAAAGTTACTGACACCATTTTTTTTTTTTTTGGTTTAGCATCTTGAGGCGCGAGTTATATTTATCCAGTTTATAAATAGTTTCTTCTTCAAATATAATCTTCACTTTAAAAAATACCAACAAAGATGTTGCTTATCACACATGTGTTGGTCATACATACTGTTCCTGGGTAGTAAGTGTTATTTCCTAATTGCTTATGCCTCAAAAGTATAGAAAATGGCTATTATTCCCCACAAACTTTGCTTTTGTGACCAGGACAGTGATATTTCAAAATATCACTATTTCCAATGGGAAAACGGGCAAATGTGTGTCTTTTCATTCACATAAAGTCAGAAAAAAACAACATATGAATCCAAATTAACATGTATTTATACTAAAGTAATACAAAAATGACTACAAAAGATTTAGAAGTGAGTAGTTTTTCGAAATTTACGATTATACTGTATTTAAAGGAAATAACACTTACTACCCAGGAACAAAAATTGTGTTACATAGTGTAATGCAGTTTGGCCATTTTGAACCTCCCACAAGGCAGCCCTGAGCTTGAGTCGCTGTTATGTAGCGCTCTTGGCGTACAGGTAACACAGAAAGCGTTGTGTAACACCCTGAGGCGCTTTGCCTATTGAACGCACCCCAGGATACACGACTGATAACTGGATATTTACCAACGTGATGAGGTTGTCATGGTATTAATTCTGTTAAATTCATGCAAACATTATGAGAGACAGCAGCCGGTTAATTATACACACAAGGAAGTCAGGCCCACAAAAAAAGTAAATGCTTTTAAAAGCTTGCCATATTTAGATTGGTTTGTTTTCAGAGATAGTTGCCTTATAGTGCAGGGATGGAAATAAGACACCTATTGCATAATATTGAACTGTATCTCATATTTAAAACTGGCTCCAGTTCGGTTAATGGGTACTATGTCTGTTTTTTGTTTTTTTATACAACCTTTAGTGAGGACCTTTGGTGGAGTACATCTTTCTTTGAAGCACATATTGTTACCAAAAACACACACACACTCTTGCACAAAATCCTGAAAGGAATTAGGTGAGGCCAAAAAACGTTATTAAAAACAGATGCTGGTAGAACTGAAGATGAGCATTCTTATTGAAAACACTGCTCCTAGCTGGGATGCACAGAACACTTATCTTTCTTTAAAGAAAACTTTGACATTTCTAGTCTCTCTAGGGAATCCCTGTCAGTCACAACTCCCATTTTCAGTGACCATTAGCAAATTGCCGGTTGTAAATGAGGCTGGCTTATACCACATTTAAAGTCATATGTTTGACATGGCAGGCTGCTACAGCCTTTAGTATTCATTAATACTATAGGCTGTACGGACAGGCTGTACGGACCAACAAACAGACAAACTGCCAACTGTCAAAACTGCAACATTAGCAAATTATGACAATATGAAATTATTATGAAAAATGTTATTTTCTGAACAATGAGCATTGTTAGCCCCTCTCCCCCTCATTTTTTTTAGTATATATGATTACAATATATATATATATATATATATATATATATATATATATATATATATATATATATATATATATATAGCAGTGACCAAACATGATTATTTTAGAAAACTTTTTTTTTTTTTATTCTCATCTCTACCACATATAGTATGCCTGATCCTTTTGCAACTTACATACTATGAAAGGAAATTTTGTGGCCTTTCATTTGATATGTTACATGCATGTAGTACAATCTATCCAGTAGGTAAACATGCATAAATGAAAACATTGAAAAACAGGCAGAAATAGGGCTGAGTGTAAAGAGTTAAAAAAAGAAATGGAGCGCTGGTTAAAAAGAAAAGCACCTTTTTTTCTTCTGCTGCATTTTTGAAGCGCCAGTCCGTTTTTCGTTACCTCTCTCGAGAGCTCTGTCACACAGTGTCGACAGAGGACTGTTCGTCGAAAAAAATTTCGTTTTGGTTACATACTACTACGTCATTTTATATATAAAATATATATATATATATATATATATTATATATATATATATATATATATTAAAAAAAAATACGTTTTCACGGAAAAGAAACTTTTCTTTTGCCATTTCCCAAAAAATTTTGAGTTGTCAACAACCCCCCGCCCCCCCCATTGGCGTCGTCGCATAGGGAGAAATCCCCCCCAGCAAACAAAAAACGAAATTCTAGCCCTGGTATGAATACGTTTGTGATTTAATAATATTGATCACACAAGAGTTATAAACAGAGATAAGTGTGTTGTATACAACTCTTTTATAGAATACAAATCAGTTAGTTCCATTTAATTGCCAGCTGCTCTGATAACCTTTTTGTTAAATACTATTCTTGAACAGTTTTATGTTTCAGAAACACTCAAGCATGTGGTCTACTTACATTGTATACTGTTTGATGTCAGATATTTATTAACCTGTGTACTGCTACCTAATATATTTAGCATTGACCGTTTCTAAGCACAGGATTGGATTGCACAGGAAAGGCTAGCGCTCCGAGGTTCTTTTGTTGGACTTACTCCGTTATTAAATACTGCACTTACAGAAACATTTCTCCATTTTTAATAATAGCTATTTATGGTAAATAACCATGGCGACGAGGTTAAAAACCCTAGACTCAAACTATAATGTTAGTACAACTAAAATAAATAAAAACAAATAGACTGAGTTGTTGCAGGTATGTGATTTGCCTCCACCCGTATTTTTATTCAACGCTTAGGGATGTTTAAATCCCATTTTTGTCTATAGTCATTTTCTACACTTATTTAAGAAAAGCCAGTTTTGCAGTGTATGGAACAAAAACACTTAACCCATCCCCCAACACACCGAGGCTGTATCTGCTAACAAGCAGACCTGCAATTGGACCTGCTGCTCCGATCTTCAACCCCGGCGCGCTAATCGTTTGAAGAGCCCTGACAGCTAACTCTTTGCTGTGTAATGTTTTAGATGTTTGCACTGACACAGAGCAGTAAACTCAGAAAAGAAGCGATCTTCCAAATATAGCCCTGCTGTTGCATCATCACTAGTATGATAATTGTTATTTACTATTGCTCTTTTTTTATTATTCTGTAGTTATTCTTGGCTGTGGCACACAAGTTTCTGATTTCATAAACTCCTACACATCTGCAGTTCTTGAACGGAAACTTGCTATAATAAATCATAACAAATTACAATAGTAATGCAAAAAACTGATGTGGATAGCCTCTTTTATAAAACAATGTTTAAAGTACAGAGTGTATCTGAATTTGTCATTTGGCCATGTTTTGTTTAAACAGATAAAGTATAATTTAGTACTGTATCTCTTGGCTGTAGCAAAATGTTAAAATGAGTTACTTTTTTTTAATTTAGTCGTCTCCAATTTTTTTACCCCGGTTTTCTCCCCAATTTATTGTAACCAATTATTATCTGTATCCCCGACTCACTGCTCGCAAACCCCTCCTCCCCCGCCGACACAGGGAACGGAGGCTGGAGCATGCGTCCTCCGAAACGTGCTCCTGCCAATCCATCATTTTTCGCACTGCAGATCCACAGCGAGGCCACCAGACCTATAGCGCTGGAGGACAACACAGATCTAGCGGCTCCACTGCATAACCACAGGCGCCCTATCGGCCACAGGGGTCCCTGATGCACGGTGAGCCGTGGATTCCCCTGCCTACCTAAGCCCTCCCTACCAGGGCAGCGCTCGGCCAATTGTGTACCACACCCACGAACTCCCGGTCACAATCGGCTGTGACATAGCCACATTAAATAAACCATAAGGTTCTTTAGAAATGTCACATTCTGTATGTCCTTTGAAACATAAATTCTTAATTTCAAAAACATTTCTTTCTTTCTCCCCAGAACTCAATCCGCCACAACCTGTCTCTGCACAGCCGCTTTGTCCGGGTGCAGAACGAGGGCACGGGGAAGAGCTCCTGGTGGATGATAAACCCTGATGGAGGGAAGGGAGGCAAGGCTCCACGACGACGGGCTGTCTCCATGGACAACAGCAACAAGTACACCAAGAGCCGGGGCCGGGCTGCCAAGAAGAAGGCAGCTTTGCAGGCTGCCCAGGAGGGGGGAGCTGAGAGCCCCTCCAACCAACTCTCCAAGTGGCCTGGCAGCCCCACATCCCGCAGCAGCGATGAGCTGGACGCCTGGACTGACTTCCGCTCGCGCACCAACTCTAATGCCAGCACTGTCAGTGGACGCCTCTCGCCCATTCTTGCCAACCCGGAACTGGATGAGGTGCCTGATGACGACCCCCAGCTCTCCCCCATGCTTTACTCCAGCCCCACTACCCTGTCTCCTTCCATCAGCAAGCCCTGTCCCGTGGAGCTGCCGCGGCTGACAGAAATGAACCTCAATGACGGGCTTTCTGACAACCTCATGGACGATCTTCTGGACAACATCAGCCTGACTCCTACCCAGCAGCCGTCCCCAGGTGATGGCGGCAGTGGCAGCAATAGCAGCAGCAATGGATCCATGCAGAGGAGCTCCAGCTTCACCTACAGCACCAAAGGCACAGCTCTGGGCTCTCCTTCTGGCAGCTACAGCTCCTCAATTTTTGGCCCTCCATCACTCACCACCCTACGCCAGGCACCCATGCAGACCATCCAGGAGAACAAGCAGGCTACCTTCTCCTGCATCTCCCACTTTGGCTCCCAGACCCTGCAGGACCTTCTTAGCTCTGACTCCCTCAGCCACAGCGACGTTATGATGACTCAATCGGACCCACTCATGTCACAGGCCAGCACCGCTGTCACCTCCCAGAACTCCCGTCGGAATATCATGCTGCGCAGTGATCCAATGATGTCTTTCACAGCTTCCCCGTCCAACCAGGAAAGCCCAGTCAACCATGGCAACCTGCTCCTCCACCAGCCCCAATCTCCAAGCTCGTCGTTAGGGGGCAGCCAGGCTAATTTGTCCCACACAGTCAATGGGGGTATTGGCTTAACTAACGAGACCAATAATCTGGTTTCCATCAAATACCAGCTTCAGTCTCCCAGTGGTGGTAATCAGTCTATGCAAATCGGCCTCTCTGACTCTTCCTTGTACTCCAACATTAGCGGCAGTGGCATCAACCTTCCTAAGATGAACCAGGATAAGTTCCCCAGCGACCTGGACCTGGACATGTTCAACAGCAGTCTGGAGTGTGACATGGACTCGATCATCCGCAGTGAGCTCATGGACGCTGATGGCTTGGACTTCAACTTTGACTCGCTCATCTCTGCTCAGAATGCCAACCTCAACGTGGGGAACTTCGTTGGTGCTAAACAGACCTCGTCCCAGAGCTGGGTTCCCGGTTGAAAAACATCTCTCTCTTTAAAGAGTGGACTTGGACAAATCAGGTGAGCGTTCATTATTCTGGGCAACATGTGAAGGCTAATAAAATGGAAAGGGCACTGATCCACAATATCATTGTTTAGATCCATCAATATAAACCTTTTGTATACTACAAGATATTAAGTTCTAATCAGTTAAAATAGTTAAAATGTCATAAGGTTTCTTGGACACTTGTCTGGATATTGGTCCAAACTTTGTTCAGGTTAAGCTGTCGAGTCTCACGAGTTCTTCAATAACAAAACATCGTCTGTGAGCATCTGAAGTAAGGGTACAGGCACCGAGAAAACCCAGGTTCAGAGATCAATTTCACCTTTGTTCAGATGGTGTTTGTGACGGAGACCAGCAAAACTCAATTCACTGTTATTCAAAGCATGACAGCCCCAAACAAACGTTGTATCATAGCAGAGCCATAATTAGGGGTGGGCGAGCGAGGCAGCCGCCCAGGGCGCAAAGCCGTGGGGGGCGGAAAAAATACTTAAATGCATTGCCCCTTGAGTATTAATTCAGCGCTCCCCTAGCATAATCTGAAGATCACATGCGCCTCTGCACTACAAAAGGGAATTCATCACTTCCTTAGCAATGGTCTTAACGACTACAAACCTGGTTCTACACAAACCAACACCATAGTGTCGCCGGTTTGTTATTATTGTGGCATGTCCGTGTCGTTCATTTCCCCTGCGGTGTGCATTCCTTTGCTGTTTTGGTTACCTCAGCCATCACAGATCAGTTTTCTGATTTTAGTCTGTTTCATTTTGTTCTTTAACCCTTTCTCCCTTAACCCAATAAAGCTCATCTCCTCTTTTCCTTGGAGGAACACATTTATTATGTATTACTTGGCCTACAAAAACTTTTAAAAGATCTGGCTAGCACCTGCCCCTACAAATACTGCAGTATTTTGGGTTAAGTAACTATGCATAAATATTTTTGCAAGTCTGTCAACAGCTACGCTTCTACAATATCTCAAAGACTAAGATGGGTGTCATATTGGGGTCATATTACTTTTTTTCTTTCCAGGTGATAAAGACCTAACACTGAGGTATTGACTTCATACTGCTGTATTATATGGCACTTTCAATAAAGTTCCATTACTTAAGTGTCCAGCAGAAATTAACCTTTTTACTACCATACTGTTTATCCTCTAGATATATTAACAATACCTATATTTTTCACATGTAAATTTACCTTCCTTTCCATACCAGTCACTCTGATATGACATTACCCTTGTTAAAAAAATAAAAATCCCTTTTCTATTTTCAGAAACAGCAGCTCTTTGTAAGGGTAAACACAGCTTGTAATACTAATACAACCTTGAGCTTCTGAGGCTGGCTTACAAACACAATATACTAGATTGTTACACACATTGACATTTGTATTATTTTCAATCTGCTAAATACAGTAACTACACAATGTCTTCAGTACATTACAATAGTAATACACTTGGCTTAATCAGTCCTGTGATGTGAGAGTGGTTAATGTCAGTTGAAAGGTCTGTAGAAGGCTATGAGTAGGATAAAAATTAGGAGAAGACGTATGTTCTTACCCACGTAGAGTGTGATAGGTGGACAGAATCGGTAAGGGTCTGCAATTTAAAAGTTAAACCCTTAATTCACTGGTTAACTGCAACAGGCATTATCTCGGAAGAGCAATGCCAGCTTACACAGTTCTGTTACAACTTCATAGCGAAGATGTTGTAAGAAACAGTCACATGGGCATGTGAATGAAGGCCGATAGAAATGGAATTTCATGTACTGTATGTCTACAAAGTCTACTCTTTCATGTAAGTTTGGCTTGACGTAGTGTAGTACCCTTTCAAAAGTTTCCCCATAGTAAAAGCATAGCAAAGTGTAAGTCATGGTACAGCATAGGTAGGCATTGTAAAGAGAGGTGTGGTAAAGCATGTTACACTGTTATCAGGGTATGCCGATTATAACTTATATTATGGCTGAAGTAGGTTTGGTGGTGTTGCACATCCTAGACTCAAACATGTCATTCTGATTATCCTTTTTACAGTTCCGGGATTCTGATATCTGTTAGCTTGTGACAGCTCTATCAAAGTTCATTATAGATGTGTAAACTGTATTGTATTTGGATACTTTGAGATATAAAGAACTCCCCAGTTCCTCTTCTGAAGCTTTATAAAACCAACATTTTATTTATTTAAATGCTTTATGATTATGATCATGCTGATGTAGATATTATGAAAATGTAGATGTGAAAGAAGTATGTAATTTAAATAAAGCCGTCGTGCACTGTACAGGTTAATGATCATACTACTGGAAGTACTGTAAATGCTGCTCGGATAGTTCTGATACATTGGCACATGACAGACTTATATGACTACCATTTAAGTACACTTGCAAGATTGCATGTCCTGTACTTATACCAACAGCACAACACATTGGAAACTATTTGGATTACCGCACGTCTCTTTGGACCAGGTTCTTAGGGCTCAGGGGGCTGCTTCATTACCTTCTTCATTAGCTCCTGATCAGTCTCCACCCAGCTCTTAACATGACTCGCAGCAGAGTGTAGTAATAAAAAAATAAAAAAAAACAAGGGGATAAGCAGTAAATATTTGGATAATGTTATAGGAGTTGCTGCAAAAACCTATTTGCCTATGTATTTAATATTTAATACCTGGCATGATACTGCTAATCACAAAAAGGATTTGGTTGTGCAGCGAATATGGATCCATTAAAGGTCCACACACACGCTCACACCGCTGCAGAGCAGTATAATCATTTCAAGGACCTTTGCTGATAAAACCATCTCTTGCTAATCTAGTCTACAGCACTTGCATTTTCACATGACTGTGCCTGCGTGGAAAGCATCCGTCAGTTGCCTTTCATGTGTGTCTTCTTTCTTGACATGAAGTAGAAGCCAGTGAATGCTATTGATTTAAGCGATGTTCTGCAAGATGCCCTTAAGAAGTACATAGCAGTACTGTCCTTATTCTCTTTGTGGTCTCGTAGAATACATAGGTTGAGAACACCAAGTAACCAGCACAACAGCAAGCCTGTGATTGATGGTAGTACTGAACATATTGATTCCTGTCAAACAGCCTGGAGGGTTTAATCCTTGAAAGGCCCTCTTCATATTTTCAATACGGCCGAGAGCAAGTGCAAAGGTCAAGCAATGGCTTTGTTGTTCAAGACTTTAGATGCAAAACTCTTGCGGCGTTGACATTCCTTCATATAGTGTTACAGTGTTGCTAAAGGCAACTAGATACTTGGTGTAACATGCAGTAGTTATGAAAGGGTTACTTTATACCATATATATTGTCTAAAGATATATTTTGCTACCTGTTTAGCATCCTGTCGTATGTTCTCTGTCATTCTGTATTGTTAATCGTTATTTTTTATGACTAACTGTTCTGTTAAAGATTGCTTCTGAAAAGGCCCCTCAAGCTGAAAATGCAGCATATAACACTGTAAAGGGTAACAGATTGTGATGCTCCTTTCCCTGCAGTCAGCCTTGAGGAGGATTTTCAGAAGCAGTTTGCTTTACATAATAATATACATGAAATTAATTCATTCATTAGGAACATAAATGATCCCTTTAATATAAATGGAGGTTTATTGCAAGTTGACCCTGTCTTCTCGTTAGCACTTTGAAATGTTTTGTCAAAAATTGTGAGTTACAGAAGATGCTTCACAAATTTTTTTTCATAAACATTTTTGTTTTTGTAAAAGCAGGACATGTAAGAATATACTGTTGTTCCTTGAAAAATGGCATGTGGTGGTCATAGAACTTCTTTTTTCTTTTTCATAGATCCAGACTGTAATGGAAGACCCACCACAATACCCTTTGCCAAATCAACTGTCAGCACAATGTGGATAGTAGTCTTTTTACAGAACACTATTTCTGAGAATCTTGTCATTGTCCCTATATAACAAAGAGACACAGTCAACAGAAAATCTGTAATTCAGTCTAAATGAAGTTCCCAGCAAAAAATCCATAAAGCAACTTATTTCAAATGTTTGCAAACTTTTGAGACAAACGGAAACAAAAACGTGCACCTACAGTAGAGAGATATATTGCTAAAAAAATAGATTGCAAGTATATTGTAGCCTTTTACAGTACAGTAATTTCTTTAAAAAAAAAAAACTGTTCTGTGGTATTACCTTATACAGTGGTTTCTGGGGTGTTTTAGTTCTCACTTTCCCCCTATTTTTTTAGTGTTTAATGTGTAACGTTGTTGTCAGCTGCGTTTTAACAATTACCTCTGCACTCCGGCCAACTTCGAGAAGAGTGCATTGGTATTTTTTCTTTTCTTTTTTTTTTTTTTTAAACGACAGAAGAAATTTAGTTGGCTGGACTGACCTGTCTTGTAAGCCTTCAAGACCTGGCGCCTTGAGATTTATCATAATGAAGTTATGCAAGACCCAAGAGTGGATTTGATGCAGGACTTTGTTTTTTTTTTGTTGTTTTTTTTTTTTTTTCCCAAAAAATGGTGCATCCCTGTTTGTTATTGTTTCTTTAATTCTTTTTTTGATTTTTTGTGGTACATCTTTCACAAGCACTGATTCAGGTGTGTGGTGTGTGTGTGTGTGTGTGTGTGTGTGTGTGTGTGTGTGTGTGTGTGTGGTGTGTGTGGGTGTGTGTGTGTGTGTGTGTGTGTGTGTGTGTGTGTGTGTGTGTGTGTGTGTGTGTGTGTGTGTGTGTGTGTGTGTGTGTGTGTGTGTGTGTGTGTGTGTGTGTGTGTGTGTGTGTGTGTGTGTGTGTGTGTGTGTGTGTGTGGTGTGTGTGTGTGTTACTGTGTATCAGTCTTGTCAAGGTTCTGTCTGGTCTAATGAAGTGCTAAGGAACTGCCTGTAACAAGGCTTTGCTGACTCAGTACAATGTAATATGTAGCCAAAACCTGATCTAGCGTTGAATATGATGCTACACCTTGGAAGGTGCTAAACAGTGTTCGGTCTGTCTCGGGCCTGTTCTTTCCCAGGTGACCAGGTAGATATACTGATTAACTAAAAATAAATCAGACAGGTCACATGACAGCATTAGATTATAGTTTTCCGTCTGGAAGCCATTCTATTTTAAACTAATGATAAGCTATCTTGTATATTGCCAAATTACTTGAACATGTAGGAGATGCTGGCAGCCAAATATAAAAAAAAAAAAAAAAAAAAAAAAAACCCATAGTTTTAATTGAGAGTTGACTTGTGTGTGTGAATTAGGGACTTTCATATATGCAACCACTCAGGGTGTTTCACCTGTGGACATCAGCAGCAGTGGGGATTTTAGCTTTTTTCTTTTCTTTTTTAATTCCTTTTAAGACAAATAAGAAATTCTAGTCAAAAATCATAATCCGTCTGTGTTTCTTCTTTTACAGAAGCAGACTGCCTTCCTGTATGACAAAAACAAACAGAATTAAGCATAAATCGAAATGCCACAGACATTTCTCTTCAATATTTTTTTTTTTTTTTTTACATTATTCTGTCCTTTAGGGTTGCATTATTATGTATCCGCCAGGAATTTTTCAGAATTGACATTAGCATGTTGCGCAGAGTAAACTCGGGTGTAAGAGGCAAATAATAAAGAAATTGATAACAACAGTGGCTGTCAGTGACATAAACACAGCTTAACTTATAGTGCAGCTCAGAATTCCAATAATTTTAAACATACTTCTGTGGAGTAGATTGTGGAGGGTTCTTGTTTTATAAGACAATGTAATGCGTATTCTGTTTTAATATGAATCAGAGGCAGATCATTATGCATGGCTGGTACGTAAATGCATTAGCAGTGCACCCCAAAGTGTAATGCATGACTACTCTCTGCACCAGTTTACCTGAGTGATGTTGAAAATACCCCCCCACCCCCCCACCCCAAACTCCTCTGTACCTCCATCACCGACCCCAAGAGAATTAGCGTTGAAGTAACACTTCACAACATCATGGCTTTTCCTTATGAAATCTTGTAACCTTTTAAAACTTGTTCCTTTTTATATATACAAGCCTCCTCTCCCTAACTCCCACTCCTGACTTTCATCTTTTTCATCAAGCCATTTACTGAACGTGTACTCTATGTGCTAAGTTGTGGGTAGAATATAGGATATCAACACTTACTGCTACTGTGAATTTTTAATTTTTTTTAAAAATCTGTTTCGTTCTCATCAGTTATTAAGGTAGTATAAAAGCCAAGTAAAAGTCAAGATTAGGAAAGGGGGGCCGACGATGTTATAAAAAAAAAATATATATATATATATATTGCCAACCTTTTTATATTGAAAAGGACTTATTTCCACAAAGTTATATTTAAAAAAAGAAAAACACACATTTGTTTGCATTGAAAATCGCCCCTAATTCTTACCAAGGCTGATTATGTATAATGGTCACATAGCCTTGAACATACAGTCACAGGACTCCTAGAGGTCTATTTAGTGAACTATGATGGATCTTAATATACAACCGCTCTAAAACTCATAACCCTGCTCTATCACAGATTTTATTCCATGATATTTGTATTACATATTGCTAATAAGGGTGTCAATAAAGCATCCTGGGGAGGGGGGAACAGGAAGCAGCATTCATAATTATTTAAGCCGTGTTTATGATGCACTTCAGTTTTAAGATACTAGGCCTAGTTCTACAATTAAAAGCTGATTCTAAAGAAACCACTGTAACGGGTTTAGGCAGCAGGAGAGAGTAGAGCAGGGTTTGCACTTGGTTGTGTGCCACAGAGGTGACGGCTCTAGGTCTCCAAGTGTATTGTTCCTAAGGATGTGCTCGAGAGCTGTCAAGGAAACTGCCCATGGGTTTAATTTATGGTGTTAGGAAACGTTTTATTATGTAATATAATGATTTGAGTGCTGTGTCTCTTCTCCTCTCTCTCTCTCTCTCTGTATTCTCATTACAGGATCAGGAACTGAAATGAAGATTTTAACATTAACATGAATGATGCTGCACCTCAGCAATTTCAATAAATGCACTATAAGCTTCGTCAGGGTGCTGTGACGTGCTTCACGTTCACGCAGATGATAAGAGCATTGCTCTTAATTACCATGTTTATTAAAAAAAGAAAAAATGACAAGAACTGTCTTTATTTCAAAACATGGCACAAACAGGCTGCCGAAAAAGAGAAGAATATACTACCTTAATAATAGATAACCAGTCAAACTTGATTTATAACCTTCCCCTTTTGAACTTCAGTAGTAATTGCTTCTCTACTTGATGTTAGTGGGTGTATTCCCCTGTGTATTCCATTTTGAATTGTATTCTAGTTTGTATAAGAAATGGTGTGCATGTAAATAAAGCTCTGTGAAGCTCTACATCTCCTTGTAAAGCTCATTTATTTTAGATCTTGTTTGCGGTAAATCTTGTGATTGAGGACTTTCAATTGCCTGTTGAATCCAATTGGTAAGTTAACAAATGAGATACAGGGCCATTTCAAAGTCACTTTGGAAGAAACAACATTTAAATGTACTTGATGTTTCTATACGTCAAGATGTGCTGAGTGCCTGCTGTGTATTCAGCAGTTAAGGTATTTACTAAAGTGCTAATAGTGCTTGTAACCCTAGAGTAGCGTTTTCTACAGCGGTTTTCAAATTACCCTTAACATGTAAATGCAGAAGTCTGTCAGGATTTGGTTGCAGCATGATTGTCAGTATTAAAGACTTTTTAGAAGTCTGTTTTGATTAATAAAGTTTGATATATGATCTTGATTGATGTAAAAGAAGCTGACGATGTTATAAAAATATATCTTACTTTATTTATCCATCAAAACAGAGGCCAGTGTTGTGATGGTCCCCAGATAAGGTTTTCAATTACAGAACGATTTGAACTATGTTCATGTTCAATACCACTTGTCATATTCTACCTTTTTGTCTGCTGTAATTGAAGTGATACACATATACTGATGTGTCATAACTGAGTACAGGCAACTCTTCCCATTTACTTTATCAAATCTATGTTTACTGACACTGTAAATAACAGTATAGAAACACTAATTATGCAGATGCTCTGTATTTACCAATAATTAAAAGGTACTACATTATCATGCAACACCATACATTCAGAACATGTATTTCCAGATCACAATAGTTATTGTAAGTACATACATTAAATAGTGTTACAAAATTGTTCAGCATGTACAGTGTTATTAAAATACACATTTGTATGTGTCTCCACACGTCAAAATGCAGTTACAATAATTATACTTACTCGTACTGTGCTGTTATAAACAAGGTTGACTATCTCTAAAGCACAGCTGTCTTAATTCTGAATCATTATCAGTGGCCCTCCCACCTTAATGTAAAGTCACCCTAAACTCCCTTACCCTGTGTTATAAGTCCTCTTTCAGCCAGACTGGCATCTTCAGCACCATGCTGACATGAACGTGATCCTCAAGCTAAAGGTTAAATATCCTTACATAATGTTGGAATAGCCTCTGTTGGTGTGGGCATTCCAAGTTGATGCACCCCAACACAACCATCCACTAATATTCCTTTTAAACTGCATCACTTAAAACACATATCCTTGGTTCTGCTTACACGGCACATCCTGGCCTATTCCTGTCACTGTGAGCAATTCCCTAGAGTGTAAGCCAGTATACCATGCACCATAAGTAACACAGCTCCCTTTTTCAGCAGTTGTGTTTTACAAAATGAAGTTCACCCCACCTAATAGGAACAGATGCTGATCGTCTGGAGTTGGTAATTGGAGGTGGCAGATGTTTATTTTACTTTTGCAATGATGTGTTTTATTTTCAAAGCATTTACTGCATTCTTGAATGAATGCATTGTTTTTTGAAAGAGGTAAAACGTTTGTTGATTTGTCAAAACTAGAACCAAACAACTAAGTAATATAATCCAAGTTCTCTCTCAAGGTGTTTCTTTTTTATATGATCACATGACTGTACACTCCGACACAAATATGGCAAGGGTCCTGGATTGAAGCACACGTGGGTAGTAAGTGAACTAAGGAAACAAAGGAGGCATTAAATGTATGTCACTGTTGCAAAAAAAAACAGCTCTGAAAACCAACCAGCCTTCACAATCCATCTTTTCTGCTCTGGCCTCCATGGTAACCCATCATTAGAACAGATTCTATTTTAATGCTTCTGGGATTTATTACACCCAGTCCATAGGCGTAGCAACTGCTGGGGCCAAGGCCCCACCAGTATTTTGTTTTGGCGGGCCAGTTTATCTTTTGCATCACCCCCCAATAATCACAGGAAATGAAATCCGTTGGGAGCCACAGAAATTGGCATCACAATTTATTTTATTTTTTTTTTACATTTTGCTAGTCCCAGGGAAATAACGGTAATTTGCTGATGCACAGCTTATGAACAACCAGACCAAGAAACAAGAAGACCAGAAATTACAACACGCCTTTTTTTCACTTGTTTTCACAAGTCTTTTTAAAGATGGTTGCCTGGCAACAGTTCAATGAAGAGCTAAGGTATGTATTTTACTATTTTTCTTAAGAGGAGAATATTTAGACTACTAATGCGCATTAGCCTACATGTCAGCCCCTTGCAGACGAACAGTAAATAGCTCTGAGAATGTTTCATTTTAAATGACTGCAATATAATATATATTTCTCTTTTTGGGTGATATTTCAGAAGATGTTATAATCCTAATTTATGAATCAGGTTAGTGTCACCGCAGATGAGATACGGTGTCACAAAAGCAGTTTTGCTTACTAACTGTCCCCGCAGATTTCCTTAGTTTTTTTCTAGCTAAGAAAGTCATCATTATTATGAATATTATCGCGCCTTTATCCATGGCGACTTCCAGGGTTTTTCAAGCATTACAATTATTACGCACCCGTAAGCATATTTTTCTTATTTTTCTTTCTATTTTTTTTCTGTACTAATTTCGATATTAAATGCATGAAACAAATTTTAAAAATGTAATCGGGTTGATCATTACATTTTCTAAACTATGTGTAATGATATAATTTTACACATGACAAACCTTGTTTAGCTTTGGCATTAAAAGCACTCTAAGGCGCAACAAGACCCACTTGAGGTCCACCATAACTCAACAGCGCCTGAACCACTGCATTAGGTTGCATATATTTAAAAGAGACTGGCCATTTGTTCCTGACAGATATTGCCAGTATGTTTGTGTAAATGAGAGGAGATGCATCTTTTTTGGTTCATTTTGATTTTTTTTAAATAATTTTTTGTTTATTAAAGCTAATATAATATACAAAGTAATTGTGTGTGTGTGTGTCACACACACCACACATATATAATATATATATATATATAGATATATATATATAGTATATATATAATATATATATATATATATATATATATACATAGTATATATATATATAATATATATATAAAGATATATATATATATATATATATATACTATATATATATATATATATATATATATATATATATATATTGTATATATATATATATATATATTATATGAATATATATATATATATATATATATATAATCGCCTTATTGAACATGGTGGGCAAGTTGAAAAACAACTTGGAAAACAGCCAGGAATGGGAGACATGCAAGTTGCCTTACATCAATAAGTAATATACAATACATAGCTTATGACCAACATACCATGATGGACCAAATGTCCACGTATATTGGAGTTCCACTTTTATAACCAGGCATGCTTCACTGCGGTAGCAAATACACTTAACATAGTACTTCAAAAACAGCACGTATCCACACACAAAGAGCTGCATATTCAATCAGTGACAAGTTCAGAATGAGCATGGTGTGAAGGTCAGTGTCTGAACACAGGGATACTGTTGGAAGAGTAAGACTAAAACAGTAGGACTGCAACTGGAGAGTTTTGACATTCTCTGTAATGGATGTCTAACACCTGAGCACCTTTTAATAGTAAGAGTTGTTAAAGGTAGAGCATAAGCATATTACTACAGGCCTATCATACACATTACCTCCACAGTGTTATCACTGCATACCAACATATTGTACATGCAGATTCAATTACATAAGCTATTGATTACTTCTTAGCTATACATTAACTTTAGTAGCTGCTGTCTGAGAGTGTCACTAAAGGCTAAAGGTAAACCTCTATTATTGATCATGATTGTTTGAATATCATGGAATAGCAGTGATTGCAATGCCAATTTTATAAACTGATCATGTTTTTGTTGTGGTCCCATATAGGGCCTGGCACTGGTTAACTATGGTAAATCAGGTTTAACCATGTTAATAGTTGCATCCCTGATTAAAGGGAGAATCAAGGTTATTTTGTCGCTGTTAACAAAGGTCTACAGTATATTTTAGGTGTAGAATGAGCATTTAGTGATATCTTTAATTGGGTATTGATCAACGAACACACCGGTATTTACAGTGTAATGTATCACAGGACTCTCATTTTCATACCACTGTGATACCAAACGCATGTCAAAATATGAAAATGTTGCTGTGGCACAAATCTATTAATGACTCATGCTATTGTAAGCCCTTGTTCAACCATAATATAATGACTTTGTTGCTGTTGTTTTAATATTTGACATACTGAAGTGAAGCTTGCCAATGTCTTTAAAACAATTTTATCTAAAGTTGTATTTCTTTTGTTAGGCCCTGTTGTTTCCCTGACAGTGTACAAGTATTTCTAATGAGATTGAAGGTGGTGATTTCATGCTCACAGAAAAGGAGTTCTTTGAGTTGAATTGGTTTCCTTTTAACAGGTAAAGCAGTGGCACTGGCAAGAGCCTGTTTGCTAGGAATTTCAGGTTGTTGTGGGTTTAGTCAGACAGAAAAGCTCTAACTATAGTAATTCAACAAAATGATAAAACACAAAGGAGAAAGCAGGAAGGAGAAACAATGACTTTTTTTGAACACGTAGCAAGCAGGCACACTGTTATTATCCAAAAGTCCCTTAACCCCATGCACCATCATTTCCCCATTTATACCACCGTATGTGCTCACAAAGTTAGCGCAAAGAACACACCTACATGTAGTTTTTCAATCAGCTCATCACCTACTCTTGCTGGATCATCGGATTGGTGTATTCTTGCAGTTGTTGATATTTTTAAACACTCGTACTGGACTCCAAAGAAATAAAAAAAAACGCTCTCATTAAATACACCCAGGTGTTTCCCATTCAGTAATTTTTAGGCCTTCGGCCATGACCCCCTCCCATGAACTCCACGATTACACCACAATAAACATTTATGTTTAAATTAAGAGTTTAATCAATTCATCAGTTTTAATCTATTCTTAGAACTACATTTACCTAACTCAAGTACAAATTGTAACCATTAACGAATGGGTATTTATCTCCTAAAAATCACTGAATCTTGTATACTTTATACCAAAGCTGCTCTTTGAACCTGTGACGCAGTAGTGACGCCACCCCTGAGGGATCAAAAGAGAGACCTTTTTTCTCCTTGTTTTATTTGTTTTACAGATATCACGTGCAGGCCTATCTGTAACGTGGTGCTTGACACGTGTACAGCAAAAGCAGATTCTGGGCTCAGCATCGATGCACTGGACTGAGATACTAGCTTCGGGTTTTTGTTGGTTGTATTATAACCACAGTACCTCAATGCCATTTTGGTGAACAGCTATTATAATCACCATTGCAAAGGCTGTTAGTTTATTCTGACAAGCAGGCTTTCCTCAGTCTCGTGTTGGTACTGAGTGGTTTTGCCGGTGGCTTTTACTGTACATTGCTGTACATTGCCAACCATGGTAACTGCAACCAAACGGCCACTTCTGTTCCTGACCTGGTACTATAATGGTACCAAACTGGGACTGTGATTACCACACTGGAACCAGTACCGTCCCTGTACCGACCTGATGCTAAAGCCAACAAACAGGTACCAAACCCACCCAGTGCTAAAGTAACTGAATCGGTACCGAACCGACCTGATAATGTCCTGCTACCAACCCGGTTCCGACCTGCTGAACCAATCTTGCTCGGGTCTTCACCTGAGCGGTTGATTGAGATATATATAGATTGAAGCAACATCATCTGTATCATGCCTAGGTTCCATCCCTGTGTGACATGCAAGACTAATCTGCCTAATGAGGACAAGCATGAGGTTGTCCTGCAGCTCTAGAGAGCGCTTTGCATCTCTGACTCCTGCACACCACTCTTTTCCATCAGCCTCTCATAGAGAGGTTGCTGCACCCTCACCCCAAATCCATCTTCATGGTCTTCATCATCCTTCTCGAGCTCTGGCTCTCCTTCCTCTCCCCCCTGGAAGATCAAGAAGAGTCGCCATTCCAGACGATCGACAGACTCTGAGCAAATGGGGAAAATCTGGGCAGCTGTTTCCAAACAGGGAGCAATCCTCCCACAGTTGCTGCAGGAGCACTTGGCAGCACCAGCCCAGTTTACCCCTCAGGGCTGAAGGCGCAAATTAGCCACAGGAGGACATACTGTCCATTGCCGGCTCTGAAGAGACGGAGCTAACAGGAGCTAATGTTCCCGTCTAAGGAGGTGGTGTCAGATAGCATGCTACCAGTGGTGCTACTCTCCTTGCCGGCAGAGCTCATACTACTACTTAGGAGGGCCACCGCAACTTTGCAAGTGCCCTGGCCTACAGGAGGGGAAACAAGGCAATCCATCTTTGATGAGGAGCTGTGGCAAAGTGATTTGCAGTATGCAGGTGTAGAGATGATGCGGTGCTTAGTAATAATGGACACAAAGCCAGTTCAAAGTGAAAAACAGCTCTTTAATAGGCTGGCTTGCTTGCCTGTAACAGTTAAATAATAAAGAGCGGGCTCTACACAACAATGTGTATCTCTCCGTTTGTAAACCGGATAAACAAAACAATTACTAGACCTAACAAAACAAACACTCACGGTTAGTACACTGGTTTTCCTTATTAGTCCACTCATATCCATAACAAAAGAAACAGATCGTTTGCCCACATTCCCTGATATACCTTCAGTCCCGCCCCCTTTGGTAACGAGTGCAGTTACATCTCCTCCAATCCATGACTGATATGTCTCCTACCGCAGTAAGGCTCTGATTTCTAGCATCGCCCTCATTTTGGATGGCAAACTTCCAACAAACCATCCAGTCTGGGGCACACTGTTCCTGTTATACCATTACCTCACAGTTCAGGAAGGAGATTGTTGACTCGGATTAATTTGCTCTCTGTCGCAGGAGCCTACCACCTCTCCTATAAATCCTCCAGTTCACCTTGATTTCCTCCATGAGATCCAATCCTCCTGGGATCATCCGACAACAGCTTCTGCTGTTTCTCGTACGATGGACACCCTATACAGGGTGCATGATGTGGAAAGACTGGGCCTGGCCCATTTTCTGCTGATTGAGGCGTCCATTGCTGCCTTGGTCCAGGCACCTAATTTGGTTCTGCTGTCCAAGGACGCTTCCTGCCCTAACGAGCAATGCCAGGATTGTGAGGTGATCTTCAAAAGGCCTATTTAGCCTGGGCGTTTGGCGCAAGGTTAGGGAACTACAACAGTATCTTGATAGCCTATTAGTCGCATGCTGCAGTCCCTTTACACAAGCCACAGGCCCTTGCCACAATAGCTGGATGAGGTACGCCTGGTGAACAAAAACCTGCTCCAATTGTCTAAGCTCAATGGACAGGCTGTAGACAGAAACATGGTTGTGCTGATAGCTGCCCACAGGCAACTTTGGCTTTCTCAAGCACCACTTTTGGATGCACCAATCACACTGGGGCATACGTTATGGCAAGAGACCACCTCTGGTATGTAAACTAGCAGCAAACTGTCACCCTAGGGACTAGCAGAATCAAAGACCGGCACAAGAGGCGAGTTTTGGAACCGGCCCACGGCTCCTTGCCGCAGAGGCCATAATAGGTTCTGCCGCCCTGTGCAGTGACAGAAGGTGCAGGCCAAGCTACAGGCCAAGCAGCAGCCCTAGGAATTAGTTGCCACAGGCCCAGGGCCCCTTCTCAGGGAGTCATCTGGACTATTGGTGTTAGTGCACCACAGTTAGTGCTTACTACAGTTCAGAACGGCTATTCTCTTCCATGCAAGCAAGGTCCCGGTCCCTTTCGGGACATGAATACAACATCAGTCATGGACCCACAGTAGCAAGAACAAAAAACGAGCTATTTGCATGATAGACCCCTCAAGTTGGTGGAATGGTTCTACTCCAGGTACTTCTTAGTACCAAAGCAGGATGGTGGCCTCAGACCAATCCTTGACCTCAAACAGGTCAACCTGTATGTGATTCGTCTTTCAGAGAACAGCATATGAGTTCCATGCCTTGCCATTTGGCCTCTCCCTAGCTCCACGTGCCTTCACCAAGTGCATGGAAGCTATTTTAGCTCCATTGAGACAAAGGCATCAGAGTACTCAATTATCTGGATGATAGCTGATATGTGCCAAGTCTCCAGCACAGGCAGAGGCCCACACGGAACTTGTCATCGGCCACCTCCATCGGTTAGGCCTTAAGATGAATCATGCGAAGAGCCAGCTGACATCTTCCCAGACAGTCTCCTATCTGGGGTCTGTCGGACCTCCTCTCAAGTGCAGTCCCCAGCAGCTCAGTGGTAGGCTTCACCCCAAGGTGTGGAGCCTCATCCGGGAGAGAATTGGGAGAGCAGTGATAGACCTCTTTGCCTCCCAGGAATCAATCCACTGTCCCTTCTAGGTATCCATAATAAGAGATGGGGAACCATAGGGAACAGATGCTTTGGCACACCGAGGCAGCTGTTATATGCCTTCCTATCACTCGCACTGCTCCCACTGTGTCTGGAGAAAATCAGGCAGGAGCGGGTCAAGGTGCTTCTAGTAGACCCATATTGGCCCCTGAACGGGTTACTGACACCCTACAGAATGCCAGGGCAGAGTCCATGTGTTCCCAGTATGGGTACAAGAGGGACGTCTTCCAGATGAGTTGTCTGCCTCATGGGTTCGACCCCATGACTTATCCCTCTATTTTTGACGAGGGGAAATCCACCTCCACATTAAAGGTTTATCTGGCAGCTATTTCAGCTTGCCATGTTAAGATTGACTCAGTCTCCCCAGGAGCTCACTTTCTGGCAGGGCAATTTTTTTAAGGGGCTCGGTGGCTTTGGCCACCGATGAAGGACGTTGTCCCTCACTGGAGGTTAAATGTGGTGCTTAATGCACCGTGACGGAAACATGAGTTCTGGTGATAAATCTTCCTCCCGACCTGTGAGGGTGCTAAAGAATGAGAGCAGAAGTATCTGGAAGGGCTGGCCTGACAGTTCGTTTCTGGGTCAGGGAAGTGGGTCAGTCTGGAAAGAAGCGAGACTCTGTTGTAAGACCGTATTGATTTGAAAGGTAAACGAGAGGCAGCTGCAAGTAATAAGGCAGCTGCAACCGTTCACCTAGATATCATGCGGGATCTTTTCCTTCGTTTGGGTAACGTGAGGAGAGAAGGACTGAGAGAGGAGCTTTCAGAGCGTATTACATGTTGTGTGTTGTCTTTGTTTGTTTATAATTGTCTGTCTTTTTCGCACCACTAGACAGTTAACACACACCTCCGGAGCTGTCGCCACGTAAAGCACTATCCGGAGCACCACTGCACAGAGCACCTGCACGTTTGAATATCACCCAGGACTGGTGACCGTGCCTTTGTTTGTGTGTGAGACTGTACTGTGTTCTTCACCATCCCCGCGCTTTGCACATTGTTGTGTAGCGCCGGGGATTTATAATTTGACGGTCGCCAGGAACCTGGAAACAGCACAAATAAACACTTGTTCACTGAATCACTGTTGTCTGTTCATCACACCTGCATCGCATCACCGCTACACCTGTTCCCCTTACCAACCACTTTGCCACAAGTGGTGTCAGTGGGATTATGGATCGCAACACACTGGCGGAGCTGCTGCAGGCGCTGGAGAGCAGAAGGGATGCAGAGGAAAGAAGGAGGGAGGAGTGCTACACGGCGCTCATTGAACGGGTAGGGCTGGCCATGGCGGCAGTAACAACCCCTACCGTAACATCACCGATGTCGCCCCCGAAGGCTAGGGCGATGAAAATGATGGCGGAGGATGACCCGGAGGCATTCTTGGTGGCATTTGAGTGACTGGCCACTGCGGCAGGATGGCCGCAGGAGTTCTGGGCGAGCCAGGTGGGACTCTGCTTGATTGGGGAGGCTCAGGCAGCTTACCAAGCCCTGAGCAACCAGTACGCCACCGATTATGACCTAGTCAAGCAAGCTATTCTCCGCCGCCTCAACATTACAACAGAGACTCATCGGACGCGGTTCCGGGAATTCCGGTTGTGAGACCACATGGTCCATTGCCTGACCCCCAACAAAAAGACCGCGCAGCAGATGGGGGAAGCCATTGTGGTAGAAAAATTCTGCCATGTGGTCGGCACCGAAACGCAGGCGTGGATCCGGCACCACAACCCCGACATCCTGGAGGAGGCGGTCGAACTGGCCAAAAACTTTGAGGACTCCCTGAAGTCGGCCCGGGTCGGAATATTGTCAGACCCTGCCCTTCACAGTCACCAACCTCTCCCTCCCTCTCCTCCAACACCACCACCACCCTCGTTCCCGGCACCCAGACATCCTAGACCACCGACCCCGTTGGGCCCCCTTGCCTCTGCCCCATGGAGACTGAGGTTTGCCCCCAGCTGGGGTAGATCTGTTCCCTTTTCATCCTGAAATGTTTTCCCCTCTTTTCCGTCCTAGAAAAACAAATAAGGAGAGACGGATCGCGAAATGGGAGGGAGCGTCTTTGAGACACGGCTGGAGTCTGGTTGGAGAGTGCTGTAATGGTAGCAAATGCCAGTCAAAGGGAGTGGGAACGCAGTGTGACCAAGAGAGCGAGGTTACTGGACCGACTAGGGCAGAGGCTAGACCAGCCCCTCTCGATGTACCGGACCTGTGGTACTCAAGTGCGTACATATTGTGGGGCCGACATAACAACCCGTCACTAGTGCACGCTTGGGGGCAGGTCCGGTGCATTGACGGTTAGGATGTTGATGGCGCTGGGACGCTAGTATATCCACATTTCAGTATCAAGGGGCGATTACTGTATAAGGTAAACCTAGCCGTGGGCACAGGACAGCCTGTAACACAATTATTGGTTCCCCCGTCTTGTCGGACCGTGGTCATGAGGCTGGCGCATGATATCCCTTTTGCGGGGCACCTCGGAGCCGAGAAGACGAGGGAACGGATATTGGCTCGATTCTATTGGCTCGGTCTTCATACTGATGTGTCGAGATATGTAGCCACATCCCCAGACTGCCAGCGAGTAGCGCTGGGTCGAGTGCGCCCCGCCCCTTTGGTCCCACTGCCCATTATTTCCACTCCTTTTGAGCGCATTGCAATGGACATAATGGGCCTTTTGCTACCTTCTGACTCCGGGTACACGCATATATTAGTAGTGGTGGATTACGCAACGCGATACCCGGAGGCAGTTCCATTGAGGTCCACTAGTGCAGCTGCAATAGCCACCGAGTTAGCGCAGATTATGGCTAGAGTAGGGATCCCCAAGGAGATTTTGACTGATCACGGAACCAATTTTTTGTCCAATACGTTACAGCAGGTGTACAAAATATTGAAAATACGTCCCATCAGGACGTCCGTTTATCATCCACAATCGGACGGTTTGGTTGAACGCTTTAATCAGACTTTAAAGTCGATGCTGAGGCGATTCGTAACACAGGAGCAGAAACATTGGGCATCGCTTCTTCCCTACCTACTTTTTGCAGTAAGAGAAGTGCCACAGAGTTCAACGGGGTTCTCCCCCTTTGAGCTCCTGTACAGCCGGCAGCCTCGTGGCATTCTCGACCTGCTGAGAGAGGGGTGGGAGGAGCACAAAGGCTCGTCTAAAAATGTAATGAAGTATGTGCTCCTACTACGAGATCGGCTGGATTTGATCAGTCGTTTGGCCCAAGACAACCTCAGATCGGCTCAGCACTAACAACAGCAGCATTACAACAAAAATGCACGGATTCGAACCTTTCGACCAGGGGACAAGGTAATGCTGCTACTTCCCTCATCTGAATCGAAACTGTGTGCTAAATGTCAGGGGCCGTATGAGGTGATTCGGGCTATAGGGAAAGTAAATTATGAAATTAGACAGCCCGATCGCTGGAATGAATGTGAAATTTACCATGTTAATTTGTTAAAGCCCTGGCAGGCAAGGGAGGTCTTATTTATCGCCCCAGGCAATATGGAGGATGATTTAGGTCCCTGTCCGGAGACCCGGAGCACCAGAGCGATTGCAATGAGGGAAAAATTGGCTCTGGATCAGCAAAGAGGGCTACGGAAACTTATTGAGGAGTTCAGCGATGTTTTTTCTGATGTGCCCGGCAGGACAAACTTAGTTGAATATGACATTATCTCTCCACCAGGTGTCACAGTGCGAGAGAGACCGTACCGGATCCCAGAAAGTCGACGAAGTGGCGTTCGCAAAGAGGTATGGGATATGCTCGAGCTTGGGGTGATTGAACCTTCCAGGAGCGAGTGGTGCAGTCCGATCGTCATAGTGGCTAAGAAAGACGGCACCAACCGCTTCTGCGTGGATTTCAGAAAGGTGAACGCTATTGCTAAGTTCGATGCATATCTCATGCCTCGGGTCGACGAACTTTGACAGACTGGGAAAAGCAAGGTGCGGGTACCAAAATGCGGATTATTTTTCCCGGGAGGGGGTAGTAATGGGGAAGGTAGATTTAGCCGAGTGTTCCTTCGGATCCACTCTGAGCGGTGGGATATGTGACGGAAACATGAGTTCTGGTGATAAATCTTCCTCCCGACCTGTGAGGGCGCTAAAGAACGAGAGAAGTATCTGGAAGGGCTGGCCTGACAGTTCGTTTCCGGGTCAGGGAAGTGGGTCAGCCTGGACAGAAGCGAGACTCTGTTGTAAGACCGTATTGATTTGAAAGGTAAACGAGAGGCAGCTGCAAGTAATAAGGCAGCTGCAACCGTTTACCTAGATATCATGCGGGATTACATATAGGGGCCAGGGTAACGCTGATCTTTTCCTTCGTTTGGGTAACGTGAGGAGAGAAGGACTGAGAGAGGAGCTCTCAGAGCGTATTACTTGTTGTGTGTTGTCTTTGTTTGTTTATAATTGTCTGTCTTTTTCGCACCACTAGACAGTTAACACACACCTCCGGAGCTGTCGCCACGTAAAGCACTATCCGGAGCACCACTGCACAGAGCACCTGCACGTTTGAATATCACCCAGGACTGGTGACCGTGCCTTTGTTTGTGTGTGAGACTGTACTGTGTTCTTCACCATCCCCGCGCTTTACACATTGTTGTGTACTGCCGGGGATTTATAATTTGACGGTCGCCAGACCTGGAAACAGCACAAATAAACACTTGTTCACTGAATCACTGTTGTCTGTTCATCACACCTGCATCGCATCACCGCTACACCTGTTCCCCTTACCAACCACTTTGCCACATGCAGTCATGAAGCCTCCATTTGAGCCCCTGAATTCAGCTGAGCAGATTTTTTTATAATTTAAAGCGGTGTTCTTGCTAGCTATTACCTCCGCAAAGCAGATGAGTGAGATGCAGGCATTATCTATTGAGAAAACCTGTTTCATTTTTACATGGCCAGGACAAAGATCACGCTACACACCAATCCTGCCTTCTTGTCGAAGGCTATCTTGGCATTCAATGTCAACCAGTCTGTGGAATTGGAGGTTTTCCATCCACATCCTTTACAGTCTGAAAGACAGCAACAGCTCCATATGCTCTGCTCAGTTCGGGCCCTGGCGTATTATGTTGACAGGACCAAAAGCTGGAAGCAACCCAAACTATTTTTTGTCTGCTATGGTCAAGTCCTGTCTAACAGTTGCTGTCCAAGTGGATAGCAGATCAGGACAGGACTGCCTATGAGCTGGCCAACTTACCCCATCCAGGAATGCTCACAGCCTATTCCACCATGGCCCTGCAACTTAGTGGGCTTAATTCAAGGGTGCATCTATCAAGGACAGATGCAATGCAGAGGTGTAGGCTACTCCCCATACCTTTACTGGGTTCTACAGACTGAATATCGTGGATCCTCAACCAGTGTTAAGGGCGGCTTTCCAATTTCCACCCTAGCTTCTTGTTACTGGGGTTCTGTATGGTAACACACAAGGCAGCCTCTTGGCTTAGCCTTGCAGCATTACAGTCGTTCTGCAATATTGCCCTTGCAACGACTTTGTTACACTTATCCATTCGGTAATGGTTTGTGACAGAAATACAATGAGTTCTGGTTGTAAATCTCCCTCTCGACCTTTAAGGGTGCTAAATAGCGAAAGGAGAATTATCTGGACGGGCTGGCCTGACAGTTCATTTCCGAGGTCGGGAAGTCGGTCAGCCTGGATGGAAGCGAGACTCTGTTGCAGGAATGTATTGACCTGGAAGGTAAATGAGGTAGCAGCTACAAGCAATAGATGCAGCTGGAATCGTTTACCAAGGGATCATGTGGGGTAGCATAAAAAGGGCCAGAGAAACGCTAATCTTTTCCTTCACTTGGGTTGTGTGCATAAACCTGGAAGGACTGAGAGCCACAGTAGTAACTGCCTGAGAAACTGGATTGTGAGAAGAATATTCGTGAGTGTATCTTTGTTGTACATGTTGTTATTAATTGTCTTGTTTATTGAATCACCAGACGGCTAATCACGTTCCAGAGCTGTTGCTTTTGGGCCAGCACAAGCCGGAACTGCACTTTACAAACTGTCACAAAATAGCCTGTTTTCACCCACCACGAGCACTAATACACACACCCTGGACTGGTGACCATGTTTAAGTATTGTGGGGAGGATAACGTTTATTGTTTGGGACTGTAAACCCATTTGTTTGGCTCAGTGCGTTACACATTGTTGTATATTGCCGGAGCGTTTTCTTTTTGTTTACCAGACCTGGATTATAATTAAAACCCCCTTTTCCTACTGGATTACAATTGTTTGTGATTTCTTCTGTGCTGCGTCGCCTCTACACCTGTTCACAATCACCAGCCACTTTGCCACATGGTTACATTTCGCAGTTGAAAGGGAAATTAACATTATATTGTATAAAACAAAGATTGCTCTAGTAGCAAACAAATTAATAATAACCTTGAAATTGATGAAGGCCTTTACAAAAATAATTTTTTGCTGGTATTTTAGTTATTGCCTACTACATTTTAAATCATTACAAATTAATGTGATAAAGGGATGTGTCATGTTTATCGATCGCATTAGGATATAATATTACTTAATTTCCAATTGATAAATGGGACTTATAGAATATTTGAATAAGCGATGAATAGATAGTTTGCATGTTCTCAAAAATATTTTTAATTTAGGATAAATACATAATTGACATTTAAACTAATCTGTTTAAGACTTTAATTAAATAGATGGCAGACATTCTGTGGTAATGAAGCCTGATAATTAAAAATAATGATCTTCCAAGGGCTTTTAAAATACATTTCTTTAAGGCTTAACATTTTAATGTATAACTCAAACCAGATTTCAATGCTAGCACCTCAGTATGCACCTTGATTGTACTGGCCAGTCCCAACACCTGAGTAGTGAGTAACTCCCCCTGTCATCAGCTGTCTCATTCATTTCTTTAGTTGTAGCAATTCGGTGCTCCATAAAATCTGAAGCACACATTATTTTTTTTCATATCCCCCACATAATTAATGATTGTCAGCGAGGAGTCATTCATATCAATGGAAATGGGCAAACTTGTAATCTGTGAGCCAATATAACCGAGGTACTTATTGAAACAAGTTTCAACCATAGCTTTACATAGGTAGCATTGGAAAGTAGCTGTTAATAACCATCTACTGAAAAAATCAAGTACTGTACCATACCAAAATATCTTACCTTAAATGCAGGAAACTAGTAATAGTTTTGCTAAAGCTTGTATTGATAAATTAAAGAAAAAAGATTTCAACATGAAGGCTTATATTGAAGGATTCTATTGTATATTCTATATTGTAGCTCTAACGTAGCAGGATATACAAATATGAATCTACATTGACAACAACATTCTCTAGTTGCCCTATCGATACAGCTGATGGTAAAAATAAATACAAAATATTTACTGTACAATAAAGCAACACAGAAATGTTGCCATCATTGTCCGCACCAACCCCTTGTGATGAAATTGTCTTTCGGTTTTAGGGTTCTGCATTGCTGAACTGCCCCACCCATTGTGTTTATTGTACTTGTGTGTCTTTTGTTACATCACGACATTGGCAGACAATGAGCCATTGTGAATTAGTAAAAGAACAAGCTTCCGTGTACAGCACTGCAGTCATGTCCCTGGAGAAACACATTCTGGCATAAACTCTTTCAGAAGAACTGCAGAAGGAAATGGTATGCCTTTAAATATGTATTTGACACTAAAAATACAGGGGCAAAGTTTCTTCAAATACCCACCAACCGAACTTGTGAAAGTTGTTATATTTTAGATAGTTATCTGGGATCTGGGCACTATTTGAAATAGACCGCAAAACTTCCTTCCTCACTTCAACCAAACTCTGCTTAAGCTACTTGGCACAACAGCATTTTTATGTTGAAAATACTTATTTAAGCCAATTTATTTCTGATTTTTTTTTCCATTTGCTGTGACTAGAGAGTATATTATGAACTAGCTAAAGGATGAATCAGGAAGCATTGTCATACTTTGACATAATAGTGAATTATACCTATAAAACAAAATATAATAATCTGTTTTACTATATAGTAGGTTTATCTGCCACAGTATTGTTTGGACTATTGTACAATAGATGTTAAATTTAGAAGACAGGAATTAAAACATGTCAGAAAATGACCTTGAGATTAAACTAATATGAAAAGCAAACAAAGGTGTAGGGCATACAGGGATAGTATGCTGCTCTTATCAGATAATGCATCTGCAAATATTTAACCTTTGCATTGAAGGTTTATGGTTACAGCAGGCACCTGCATGCCGATTACAGTATCTTAGCATTGAAGGTTAGAGTACATTCACTTATACACCAGCACAGCATTCTTACCACTTTCTGTTAGTGCATCCTTGTGACAGTAGAGGCCTGGGTGCATCCTAAAGAAAGGTATTGTCAACAATACCCTTTAAACCATGCTCTCTATCATTTATTCAGCAAGCCAGCATGAATAGAAGTGTTTTAATAATCAAAAGAAACTGCCAGGCATAGACCTTAGAAAATAAAATGGTGTTGGGCGGGTTTAAAGTATTCAGAACGAATCACTGATAGATACAAGGCAGGAAAGCGGGACATTGCTCAGCTGTGATAGGATTTTTTTTTTTTTTTTTTTTTTTGTAGTAGGTTTTATTTTTTAATGGGAAAGGGGCGAAGTCAACGTGAATTGATTAACCATTTACCACTGTTTTTTTTCCCTGGTGGTTTCCGGTGTTTATTAGCTATCCACCGATTTCATTTTTTTGTACAAAACTTATTTAGCCACAGAAACACACTAGAAATGCAGTGACAGCTCGAATTCAAATTAAATATATATTTATTTGCGTTGCTTTGTTGAAACATTACATGGACCAGAATCCTGTGCTAAAGCTTTTGTTGAAAAAACATTGCGGATCAGTTCTATATATGGTTGTGCTTGAGTTTAATTTCCCAATTAATAGAATTTAAAAGCCTATACAATCACCTCAATATAAAAAAGAGGAAACATCTGAGGAGTTGAAGTGAGAGAGGACCCTGTCTCCCAGACAAATGACTGGTCTACACAGCTCATGTCAGGCAATTGACTGTGCCGTATACAGTACCTTGTGCAGTAGGCTGTTCTTTTGTAAAATTGATAGAAGCAAAGATTTATGGGAGTTTGAAAGGGTCAAAGTACTGGGGGCATGTGATGGGGTGCATATATTTTATGTATGATTATAGTTTTCATTCTTCTTCTTCTTCTTGTTATTGTGTATGTGTATTGTGTTTATGTGCGGACAGATGAAAGCCGTCCGGCATTATTGTTTATTATTTGAGACCGGCTAAAAGCCGATCTTGTAAAGTGTAGCGAGCATGGATGGAGGTAAATTCCCCATCCCACTAAAACCTGTGGGGATGTGGCTGGAGCATTAATGAGGTAATTTATTAATGGTTAATTAAGGCTCCAGCCGCAGATATAAAGGTCCCACTCCAGGCTCATGGTTGTTGGAGAGTATGAGAATCATAGCGAGAGTAAATGCTACCAGCCAGAGAGTAAAAGATGCTTGTTCTAAAGTAAATGTGCATTACTGTTTATTGTTTGTTTTGTTTTGGCCAATGTGCCCATTTCTTTGAGATGTTTTTGAGTTGCTTTTTATTTGTTACTTAAATAAAAGTAATGCTGTGGGAGTTTAGCCCTGCATACCTTTTGTCATTGTTTCATTTCCTGGTCTGACGTCACCTTTACAGCCACTTTTTTGTGACAGGGCATTGCCAAACAGAGCATCTGTAACTTCAACCAGGAAATCATTAATTCAAATATCCTCTGCTCATGTTTATTCTAGTTGATATAAGTAAGATTTTGATGCCCCTAGGTTTGTAGTTGCTTAACATATCTCAGTAAGATGCAGCATGTGTAATGACCTATTGTTGTGTGATGCACTGCCGTTACTGATTCTGTCCTCTGTTGGTAAGATGAGATGAGATTAAAAGCTCTAAAACCACAAATGCAGACATAACCGGCTCTTTTTAATTGTGGTTACGATGCTCGCTTGCGGCGTGTGGGGTCACTGGTTCGTGCCCAGCCTCTGCCCTGTTACATATGCTACAGAAACACCAGGCAAGCTAGGCACAGTCAACCTATCCAGTATCTACTCTATAGACAGAACTCACTAATAACCTTCAACAGCATGCAATGATATGTGACAAAGTAACAATGGACCACATGCAGTGGTTCTCATAAGTATTGATAGACTGAGGTTTCAGACAATCAATCAACCATTTGGCTGTCTGGGTTACTAGTTCATTTGATTAATTAATAGACACAGTTTTTAGTGACAATGCGAGCACATACACACACATCATATATATATATATATATATATATATATATATATATATATATATATATATATATATATATATATATATATCTATATATATATATATATGATGCGGTATACTGCACTGTCGGTACTGATTTTTAATGTAGAAGTCCAATCTTCCTGTGACCACTGGCATCACATTTCTGCAAAATTTCTGTTCTGCAGAGAGCAATCTCATCACTATGACAGGGCTGCAGGGCAAAACCACAAAGCCAATCTTCAGAAATGGAAGATTGTGTCCAGTCCTCCAAATAATTAATAATAATTGCGATGATTTAATTATTCATTTGCTTTATAAGAGCATTACTTAAAATCCGGAGCAATTAATTTTATTCTGTCACCTTCATTCTTCACGTTATTCACTGGAGTAGAAAGAAGTCTTAATCGGCTCGTGTGGCAGGGCAGAGCCCTGCACATGTAAATAATGTATTGTTTGCCTGTTTTTGTATATATTGGGCTTTGTTGTGTGGGGTTTTTGTTCTTGTGTGTGTGGTGTATATTGGGTGTGTGGTGGTGGTTTGCAGGGATAGTGTTAATTCCTATCCTGCCAAATACATGTGAGAATGTGGCCAGGTATTGATTGAATGATTAATTGTCAATCAATCCTGGCTATATAAAGGAGCTAACCGGCTGGGAGAGAGAGACATGTTCCCATGTTTGTGTTCCTCACCGTGATAGCACAGCTTGGGTGAGGGTTCTTTTTGTTTTATGATTGTGTATTGTAATTATTTTTGAGCCCGTTTTGGGTTTTGTTTGTTTTAAATAAATACACGCTTGAAGCACTTAAACTGCAGCCAAACGTCTCTGAATCTTCCTCCAGCCTTGACCACCTCAGCTATCCTTTCACAGCTCATTTAACTTTTTAATAAAAATAGAGGTGGCAAAAACATATTTAAAGGCTGGTACTGCAGAAGGCCCTATATATAAGGTATATTTATGCATAGTAAGTTACAGTGGCTGGGTTTCAATGCAGCTTAGAATGTCGATACTCTCTCTCCACAGTCATTATTTATGTGACGTATTACAGACATACCATGCACATTCCATGCGCTATAGAACGTGCACGACTCAAACTGCATGACTTTAAAGGGTGATTTGTGACGTAACCTTGCGCAACTTTCTGCTAACTGAAGACCATACAAAGCAACGATTAGCAAGCTTCTTTGACCAAATAGCAAAAAATAAGCATACAGTCTTAACATCAGCTTGCTGCATGACTTACTACATAACAAAGTACCAGAAAGTCCTGGCGTGTTACAACAGTATCTTCTCAGAAATGTGCTGAACTCGTATGGACTAATATACTGGATCCTAACAACAAGAATAAAAAATACATAAAACCACATCCTGCTGGTGAGAGATTTGCACTGTCACTGCGGAATTTGGATTCAAGTATTTATTATTATGCGCTTGTTAACCAAGGGGAGGGTATAAATAGGGGATTTAGTAAAGGTGATCTGTTCCTTTGTAAATGGTTAGAACAACCTAGAAGAAGAAGAACCCTGTGATAAAAACGTGAGTGTTGTGTTGTGTTTGTTTGTTTGTCTTGTAAAAACTGTTTGTTTGTTGTTTCAAGACTACTAACATGATCCGGAGCTGTAGCCGAAGGCCAGCATCAAACCCGGACACCAGCACTTCTCTTGTTGTCACGAAGAACTGTATTTCGCACCACAAGCACTAATTCACTCACTAAAGGAACTGTGTATGTGTTCTGTGTTACGCGTGGGTGTATAAACAACAGGAGTTTTTGGTTGAGGGTCTAATCTGGGGATTACTGATAAAGTGGTACACGCCACTGTATCACTTTACTTCACTATTTTTTACCATTGTTTGCCGTCAGGCTCTGGATAATTACTAATCAACAAACAACCTTGCACCTGGATATCGTCTGTCTGTCTGTTTCTTCTGCACTGCTGTATTACCTTCACCTGCAAACACTTACCCACTTTGCCACAGGATGCCACAGAAAGTGTTGCATTGGCACTGGTGCTCTTAGGCCAGGTGCCTGTTGACCCCAAGCAGTCATGGCCTTTGCCCTCCAGTGGAGGTAGTGGTGTTGCTGTTGTGAAGGAACATATTTGGAAGAAAAACAGTGGCAGCAAAATTAAACCCATCCCCGGAAGCAGTGGTCACTCTGTTTCTTTGCTTTTGACTGCCCTGAAGGAGGGTTGTAAATTTTATATATATATATATATATATATATATATATATATATATATATATATATATATATATATATCTGACTTTCATATGTCATTGATTTAATGTGGTGTCTGATGAGCACTTTTCCTAGAAATGTACTTCAAAAGATGATGTCACATGCTTCTTAGAGAAACAAAATAAAGGTATGACCGTATTGTATTTTGTATACTGATAGCAGGACTTTTTTTTTTTTTTTGCAGAACCAATTATCCAATTGAATCTACAAGAAGGTAGAACCTGCATTTCTACTTTTGATGTAAAAAGCTAAATTGGTCTAGTCACTCTCTTCCTTGGATTCTGTTTCAATGTGGAAATCAAATTTCAAGGTTGATTCCATCCGCAGCTCCATGCTCTCTTTTAATAGATGGAATTTTTTAAATCATGTACTTTCAAAGGTCATGCTGCAATTCCTTCCAGTACAGTATACCCCCCCCCCCCCCCCCCCCATCATGCTTAACACCTTCAGTTTCCCTTGCTCTACATTAACGGAAACCATGGCAGTTCACAAAGCATTAGTGAGATAACTGTTTACAGACCATGTTTCTTCTGCAGGACAGGTACTGTAAGTGATCTGACAGTTTATGGAAAACAAATCTAGTGGAAAGCTAAGAGTAAATCGTATCAAATTACATTTTGTACAGCCACTTTACCTTTTTTATCAGTTAGCAATAACTATGTGAGGTTCTTATTGACATTTCTCAAATATTATGGGGACGGGGACGGGGACGGGGGTCCCTCTTATTTTAAATTGTCTGTGTTAAGGCGCTTATACCTGCGTTCAGGAACTGCTCTTCATATGAGTTCTTATAACCCACTATAGTCATATGTGACATAATGTATTACGTAAGACCTAGTGCTATCTTGTGATCAACTACTTCCATTTGTATTGCTGGCAATACACAGGTGTGTACTGATTTGGCATTTAAAAATATGCTTTGCCTGATCTAGCCTACAAATATGTTACACCTGTGTGTCTATGCTGAAAATCTAGAAAATATAAAAAAGCAAAAAACAAAATCAAACACTTGAGTAATTCTAAACAAAACTATAACCGGGTATCTAGTTTCCGTAGTAGTAGCATCCAAACAATGCACTTTTTTTGGGGGGGGGTCCACTTGAGTGAAATATGAAACTTCATTAGGAATTTTGGCCATGTCATAAATCTTACCTTTTATGGAATGGCCTCGGGCTGATTCGTGTAGCTGTCATTTCCTCCCTTCTTCAGTCCATATAACGATAAATCAGATGCCCTTTGAAAGTTACAGAGGGGGATGTGACAGATGAGTCAAGTGCTTGTGATGTATTCTGAACTTGACCTCTGGATATTATTTGCAAGGTCTAAAGGAGTCTATCTTTGAACAAGGCAGGAAACTGTCATCTGCCACGGGACTGAACACGCTTTGAACCTGGGCTCTGTGCCTCATCAGGCAGTAAACAGGAAGTGGCATGCAACCGCTGCTATTCCAACTGGACATGGTAACCTCAAGGGGAGGAGCTTTAAAGAGCACACATACTGCAAATGTGTATTTATTATTATTATTTATTATATATTATTATTATTATTATTATTATATTTTATTATTACATGTTTCCAGTCAATGTGAATGTTGTCCTGTTAAATTTACTGGATGAAAACCCTTAAACGTACTAGATTAAAAACACATTTTTTTACAGCTTATGTAAATTGTGTTTAGAAGCACAAAAAGGGAAATGTTCCCAAAATAAACATTACAGTGCAAAGAATATAAATGCTGTAGATCATACTGCAATGTTTTAATAATTGACTGTATAATGGTTTTGTTAAATTCTTAAACAGTGAAAGCAGGAAAGTGGAGTAAAGTAATAACATAAACTGAAATACTATATCTGCGTTAATGTCTAATTTCGGCATTTGAAACGTACCATGGGTCAGTTCATGTGACTAAATCAAATTTGGTTCAAGTGATCTGCTTAAAATCGACAAGTAGAAAAACATACCCATACAGACCCAGACACACAGACATGGATACAAATGGACACAGACATTCAGACACACACACACGCACACTGGCACACACACGCACACAAACAGCTGCAGACGTCTATGATTCTGTCAGTGCTAGCAGAGATAATTGCGTTGAACAATAACCGCTTGAATATGCGCAGAAGATGTAATGCTCAATTGACAAAAGGATTTCAGAGCACTGCTGTTTCAAAGGGAAAGTATTGAAAAGGCTGTTAGTAAGCCAGTTGTTTGCTCAGTGTTATGTAACTAAGTGCAATGCTCTTAAATGACTGACAGGTGCATTTGGAACGGTGTGATTATTAATCAAACCCATGCCCAGTGCGTGTCAAATGTAGGCTTACTTGACCATGACCTTGCTCAGTTCTGCTTAGTAAGCAAAAAAGAACTAGCTGTGCATTGCAGTAACTGGGTGCTGGAATAGATAACCAGTTGCTCAGTGCTGCATTATAGGATAATCAGATGTCCCAATTTCACCCTACCTTAAAGTCCCAGTTTGCAACTGTGCCAGTCAGTGGCAATGACAGACTTTCCCTGATGTGGGGACAGGGAAATTTTTCCACCTCTTTTGCATTAAGTTTTATAATAAATAAACAATGTCAGCATGGTAAACAAGTAAGTAATTATTTGGCTTTTAACGAGCCTTAATTTGTACTGCTTGTGTTCTAAGTTTTTTAAGCACTGTAGAAACACATTTCTAAAACTGCGTTCATGAAAAAGACGTAATTTTATTTTGCTGAGCTCCCTGAATCTCTGGAATATAATTTACTGAAAACAAAAACTAATGAAAAAATTATAATCACATCAATTACAATCATACGTTTAGCGCTTCTTAATTCAGAAAGTCGACATGATTAAACTTTCTGTGCTTTGCTTCTAATCTGAACTCGTTCCCATGACACACCGTCACTGTTTGCAAGCAACGTCAATGAATTCACCTGGCAAATTTTGTGTAAAACTAGGCACTAAAGTCTCAAACTGAAAATTGCCCAACCTCAAACAGGCAGATATATCAGACTGATATGACAGAAGGACTGACTGACATTAAAAAAAGAATAACTTAATACCACTTAATTTACCAAAATGAAAATAATTTATTATTAACGATGCAGGAAAAACACAATAACTACACTGTGCAGCGTCAATTTAGAAATCTAGAAATACATAAATATAATATGTTTTTGTGTAAATGAGAAAAGACTAAAAAAAACACACATGATCTGAAATCAAATTAACTGAAACATAATCTTGTAAATGCATCATTGTATTACAACGTTTCCGTTTTGCAAAACAAATAATAAAAATAATACTACATTTACTATTTAAGAACACAGTATATATTGGGCAGCAGCAGCAGGGTTGGTAGGTGATGTAATCACATACAATGACTTAAACCGATATACACTCCTTACAAGGGAGCCAGCTCTTTTGTACAGCAGTATGGTTCGCGCCCGCCCTCCGCCTGTGTGTGGATTGCCTCACCCTGTGTGATGCGCCTGCCTGTGGCAACCTGGATTGCTCCAATATAAAGTTCTGGCAATGTTTAAATCAGATTGGCAGATTTTACCTGAATTGAAGTCACAGTAGATGCTACAGTCAAAGGTGAACGTAACTTTCATTTCTTACCAGGGTAGTGTTATTTTCATGTAGCATTATAAAGAGGTACTCAGCGCACTGCGCTTGCTCTCGCATTCCTAAACAACACCCGTTAAGAAAGCAGGGAAGCACCATTTCAAATGTTATGTTGTTTTTGATCTTTTACATTTTTTAAAATTGATTGTATCATATTTTCCAGTCTTTTACGTCATTTTTAATGTAATTCATCATATTTTTCCGCCATTAAAAAAATAGTTTGAGAATATTTATCATATGCAATACATAGGGTACATTTTGTTTTTACTTGTGCAGCTTTGCAGTGGACTTCTTGTGAATTGTTTTTTTTCATTTTAGAGAAACTGACTGTCTGTTTCCAGTTTAACTTTACAGAAAAATAATGTATAAATAATGGTAAATGTACCTTTTAATAGGAAAACACCCATCAGATCGCAATTGATTGCAACTGTACCAAAATCTGACAGCGTGCCACTTGAAACCTGACAGCATACCACTTTCTGACATTACACAGGTCAAGTTTTGTGTGCGTACCACATTCTAACACTACACTGGCTCTATAGTCCAGATCACAGCTTTTATCAAAGTGAAAAACAACGTCCACAGACTTCAACTTGAAGCTTATCTGTAAACTTCAGGTACATTCAAACAGTATTCCAATTCCAATTCCAAAAGAAAAGAAGATAGTGACAGACAAGTTGAAAAAGGCATGCAAATAGACTAATCTAGTTAGATAAAAATAAATTGAATTTTTATTTTTTATTTTTATTTTGTACATTTTTCCTTAGGGATATCAGACAACGTCAGTTAGGTAAACTGTTCCCCCACTACTATCATTAGTTTAAAGAAAATTGATTTAAGTTTGTTTCAAGGATTCGGACTCGAGACTCGAAGTCAAGGACTCGGGACTTGGACTTGGACTCAAATGATAGTGATTCGGACTCATTGTCAGTCACTGATGACTCTGACTTGGGACTCAGACACTGACTTGAGGTTTGAGGACTCGACTACAAGTCTGCCAGTAGATAATTTAGTAGTAATGTTCAAAAATAGCAATACAGGAATTTTTGATCTAAGGTAAGGTAGAGGTGCAGAATATGGCTCCAGCAGTTTAAGAAAACAAGCATACTCAGGAATACAACATTTGCACAAAATACCTTACTGTAGTCAAAGCAACTCTTCTTGAATACAGTAGTACAATTTCTTAAGTCATTCTGGCCATCTTTTTTAACATGATTTACAATGCTCTCAGGGGCAGGGGGGTTGCAAGAACTCAAAATGTAGCTTAAATTAAAAATAATACGACTTCTGGATTGCAGAAGGTAAAATCACCACATCAAGGGTTAATTGAGAATTTAATTTTTTTAAGGAAATGAGAAAAACAGACTTGCCAAAATGTAGGTGTATTTTAGCAGTGCTCTACATTAATTATTGATTCATGTTGTAAACACAACCAGTTAGATCGACGGACTGTACATCTAAAATGATTCATAAGTTATGTGATGAAACATTTCACTATGCTTGCACCAAGACTGAATCCATAGCGATTATTGCATTGGAGAGAACTACGGTAACCAATAGTAAAAGCAGGCCAGGCTTACATAGGCACAGTATACATTTATGTTTATAATGCATTAGATATGTCCTATATATTTGTAAAGTAATATGTTCCAGTTTGTTTTTTTTTCTGGGATTTACTGTACTAAATTAAAAGTATACAAAATGATAAAAAGGTAAAAAGGGCCATATATATATATATGTAATTATAACACCAATTTGAACGGGAAGGTGCAGTGGTTTTGCAGCAGTCAGATGTTGTTATTTTCTGTTAGTTTAATGTGAAAACAATAATACAGATAAAAGCACTGTATTAAAAAAAAAAAAAACATTATTTTTAATTGGTTCTGTGCTTTAGAAATCTGGTCTCTCTAAGCATACAGCTATGGCCAAAGGTCTTGCATCACCCTGTAGAATTAACAATTCAGCAATGAGAATCCGCAATGATTGATTTATTGATGCAATTGCAGATGATTTAATGAACTGTAATGGGCGCTCAGGACCCGATGACTGTGATCGGTGCTCAGGGCCTGATGACTGTGATGGGTGCTCAGGGCCCGAGTGAAAGATAAATTTCATCTGTGGGTGCTTGACAGCTACATGAGCGAGGCCGGCTGGAAAAACATGAACAGTTGCATGCATCCCAGTGCCGCAGAGAGGAAGTAGCTGTGGCCACCTCCCCCCAAAAAGACAAGGCTGCCAAATATTGAAAAAATTTATGAAAATGAGAAGCTGAGACATGGCCCTTCTCCCAGAGCATAACTGCACTCGGTGAGAGAGCCCCTCCTCTCCAGCCCGACCACGCACCCTGCAGAACTAAATATGAATCGCTAAGCGCTCACAAGTAAGGAGAAACCCCCTACTCACATATTTTTCATTTTGTGATGTAGGGGGAAACCTCAGGGAATCTTCCTCCAGGCTTTAAAGCAGTCGACTCCTGTTTTGGCTTCCCAGAAACAAAAATAAGCAACAAGGGAGAATAACACTTGGAGCCTTTATGCGCATGCTGATAACATGTTGGTTAGGGGGGGGATTCTCCTTTCAAAAAAGCAACCAGTTTACAAATTTTGCTTCATAAAGTCGAATAATTTTATTTTAAATATTGAATTACAGACAGCTTTGTAACTTTCGATATACTTAATGAAAAACTGAGAAAATTGAACAATTTGATATTTCAAAATCTAACAGGAAATACTGTACTATTGGATGTCGAGATCATGATTGCTTGTATAGGTATGGTGAGAGTGGTGATCATGACTGCTTGTATGGGTATGGTGAGAGTGGTGATCATGACTGCTTGTATGGGTATGGTGAGGGTGGTGATCATGACTGCTTGTATGGGTATGGTGAGGGTGGTGATCGTGACTGCTTGTATGGGTATGGTGAGAGTGGTGATCGTGACTGCTTGTATGGGTATGGTGATAGTGGTGATCATGACTGCTTGTATGGGTATGGTGAGAGTGGGGACCATGACTGCTTGGCTGCTGGTCCTGCCTGTTAAGTGGAGAAGAAGAAGCCATACCCTCTGAAAGAGGAACTGATCTGATGATGCCAGGATCAGCAAGGTGGACCATGACGAAGCCACGTCCTTCCCTACTCATCAAGGGGACTGCTTGCATTCAGGTGGAAGTTGGGGAGGTGGAGGGTAGAAATACAACTGGGATTGCAACGGCAATGCTCGAGTGAGTTTACCTGAGATTTAGATAGGAATATGCAATTAAATCTAATAGGCAATTATTCAGTAATCCTAGAGAGAAAGAGAGAGAAATCCTACAATAATTCCTCATCCTACTATCAGCCAAAGCTTCCAACTAGTATGGCTTGTGGTAGAATGCTGTAGTTTGTTTATATTACATGATGACCATATAGGTTTTTTTTTCAATTAAGTCTCAATCCTAAAATTCTAGGTGATGCCAAACAGCCATAGCTGTAGTTGGTTAATGGCATTGACTATAAAATTGATTCTTCAGTCTTTTGTCATTATGCAGTGATTACGCCAATATAAAGGGGAGTGTCACAGATAGTCTTGGTGGTGACGACACAGACCAGGAAATACAGGCACACACAATGGTCGTGGGGGTAAGTCGCTAATGCGCTCAGATTTATTTATTAAATAAAGCGTTAAAACAAAACAAAACACTTCATAAACAAAAAAGGCACAGTGGCCAAAACAGCATGAGTAGCAGTTGTTTTTATTCTTACTTTCTTGACTCACTCTCTTGTTCTCCACTCTGAACATCAACCTCGCTCAGCCAAAGCTGCTGGTTTTTATACATGTGACCATCTCCAGATTAGTAATAAATGAACCAATCTGGAGACGGTCACATTCTGCATCAGTTTAGCATGAATGGTGAATTTTAACCCCATCCATGCTGTAAAATAATTTACAATAAAACAACGTGTTTTAAAACACCAAACCATACATTTAAATAATACAACAAATACAAAAATACAAAACTACATATATATATATATATATATATATATATATATATATATATATAGACACACACACACACACACACAGGGGCAGGGTGTACCTCGTCACAGGGAGTAATACAAATTCTTCTCTGGTATGGCTAACTGTCACCTTTACATGCCAAAACGGCAGCTCTTCAAAATTTGCTAAACAGGCTTAGTAATGAGCTACGGCATTGGTATCTAGGTGTGTCAAACACAGTTAGGCAATGTCCTTACTTTCTTGAAAATCTGAATTGTCTGATATATTTGGGTGTGTTTTTTTTTTTTTTTTAATTTTATGTAAACTTGAGCTGAAGCGGACAAAATAGTTGTATTTTGCTGTAACTTATCAAACATTATTCTAACATGTGAAAATGTAACATGCAAGTTTATTATTTGCATTAGCTCTATAATAGATAGTTGCAATTTTTTGTTTATTTGTTTATTTAGTTTTTCCCCTGTGTTTAACAAGCTGCTGTAGTAACATGTCTAATAAGATGGGATATTAAATAAAATCCATTATTTTTAGAAAAAACAATCATGCAAAAAGCATAATTGTAATTTTGACATTGTTGCTGACAGAGTTTTGAAGTCCTCATTGTATAATTATAACTTTATTGTGTGATAAATGGCAGGGAGGCATGCATTGCAATCATAGGAAAATGTTACTGCACCAACAGATGTAAATGTAAAGGAAAAAATACACATGTAGCAGCAGTCAGCGTACATATATATATATATATATATATATATATATATATATATATATATAATTAATCCTTTCCTATAATATATATATATATATATATAGCTGACTTAATTAGGAAAGGATATTATATCACAAATATACAAGATCGGACAACAAAAAACAGCAATGTTAGCATTGTCTTGGTGATTTAGGGCCAATATTACTAGACTATTAAGGATAATTAATCTTTTTTTTATTATTTTACATAAATAGTATGAAATCTCTTTACTATACACTATGGTAGTGGCAACAAGGGAAAGGATAAAAAAAAGGTAAGAAATACACTTATGCACACTACAGGGGTTAAAATAGCACCCTTTATAAAGTTTTTGTTATACTAAAAAAAAACTAAAAAAAACATTTTACAGCTTACTGTTAAACTATTAAAACAGTATGGGGCACCATTTAAAAATAGTATTTAGTATGATGAGTTTTGCATGGTGAAGTTACCTACTGTTCTCTAGTATAGTATAAGTAAATTTACAACAGCCATTCAGCACTTAATTGTTTTCAAACTCACATTCAGGAAGAGATGCTGATGTACCTAGTTCCAAAACTGGTCTTGTGATGACCAGGAGTGACTCATACTGTAGGCTTGTGACTTGCAAGTCCCAGCTTGACTGACTCTGTTTGAAGGAATAGTTTATATTCATGTTTTGTTTTTTTTTTGTTTTTTTTACAGTACCACTGTTTTCACGGGCCCAATTAGCACTAATCTTGGCCTAAGTAACTTGGTACATTTTAATGCCAATCAGGGTCTGTAAAATCTGCTAATATAGTTATGTAGTTTGTGTTACAGTATTTAGTGTAACCATATGTTGGAAAATTACATAATGTTGGAAAACTACAGTGTATTTGGTAATTATTGGTCATTTTGTCAGATCAATGTAAAACATTACTATTAATAAAATAAAATAAAACTTTGACTTCAGTGCAGCTCCCCCTGCTGGTGTGTCACGTTCACAAGAGCATTTATTCAACTCCTTGCTTGTTGTTTGCTGACTGCTCACTTTACCTTAACCCATAGCATTCCCATTGCCATCAAGTCATTCCCTGGGGTACACCATTTCCCCTTGCAAATTCTGTGTTGAGGTAGCAAGTTACACCATAAGCAGACCAGCATTACATACTGTGTATTACTTTGACACAACATTATTGTAACTCGTCAGTCAGAGCCAGCACAGTCTGTGGCATATCTAGTGGGTATTGAATTTTGATACTTATTGCCATTGCCACTTTAACTGAGGTTTTATTTACTGTAATTTGTTACCTCACAACGGCATGCAGGTTTTGGAGTGAATAATCTTAAATTTCCACGGCCTGATGCACTTCAACTGCTTAGTGCTGCATATCCAAATTATCCTATACACCTCTTTCTTATTGTATTGGAAACAGTGTGATAGCACATCAGTCGTTATACTGGATCTCTTTCGTAATCAAATCTGGGTTCAACAATAGGCCACTCTTCATTGATAATTATAGTGAAGGTAAAAAAAAAAAAAAAAAAAGAAATGTCCCTCTTCGTAAATAACAATTCGTCACAGGGGTTGAGTATCAGTAATCAGTACTGCTTTTGGAGAAGGGTGTAGAGTATAAGTGTTCTTGTCCAAATCTAGAAAATCTTAAAAAATAAATAAATAAACTTGAGCGATTTATAATCCAGAACTAAACAAAACTCTGGCATTGCATGAATAAACCTAGTGAAGCAGCGGATACCGTCTGCAAAGCTATTAACCAGGACATCAAAATCAAGTTTTTTTTACCAGTTATTTTTCAGTTGCCATTACCAACAGATCACTCAGATCGCAAATAGGTTTTAACCAATCTTAAAACTGAAAGCAGACATTCATTGCTTGCAGTGCTTACTGGAAGAATGATGACTACCTTCATGATTTTTTAGTAATATATATAAGTATATAAGTAATATTGAGTATCCTTTTAGAGTTGTGCCAGCTCAAAAAGAGAATAAAAACTAGCAGTGGCACGAGTTTAGCTTTTCGTTCCCCTCTTCAACTCAGTAACTTCTTAATTAGTTAAAATGGCACTGGCTGTTATCAGGGCCGGCGCCAGGTATTAGTGGGTCCTGGGCAATGGACCTTTTTGTTGTCATCATATGGTCAACATGCAGTAGTTGACAATATGATGCTATCTCCAAAGGTATCAACCAGGACATCAAAATCAAGTTGTTTTTTTTTTTTACCAGTTATTTTTCAGTTGCCTTTACCAACAGATCACTCAGATCGCAAATAGATTTTAACCAATCTTAAAACTGAAAGCAGACGTTCATTGCTTGCAGTGCTTACTGGAAGAATGATGGTTTCTAAGATCATAACATTGAATCCTACAGCTGGAAACTATTTTAATACATAAATACTTATAATAGTTATAGCCTTTTGAAAATAGAATTGATTTGGAGATAAGAATCTTAAATGATTTAAAAGACACATTTTGTTATTGTTTTGCTTGTAAATTCATATTACCAGCTAATATATTATTACTAATAATCTCACTGCTGAGTGAGGAGGGGTAACCATAAAACAAAACACACATTAATAAAAAATAAATGTGAATGGGATTAGTAGTAGCTGTAGCAAGTCTCTTTTGTGATATAAGGGAATCTTGAGGGAAACATTTAACACATAAATACATTTACCCATCCTGTAATATCATTCTAAAATCTTGAAACCATGAGATGACACACACTGGTGCAGCACATGATACATCAGTTTTTATTTTCACTGGGGTATCATTCAATCAATGGCTCATATCACCGTAGATGCCCTTGTGCTTTCATTGCCCTATTAGTACAGAACCATTGCAGTGTGTTGACATTGAAGACCATTTGGTAAGGGTTGATGGCTACAAAATAATATAACTGTTGTAATACTGTTATAAAACATTTTTACAGTTTGCATTTATATTAACTTTAAAGTGGAGTTTGGGAGTGGGAGCTGGAGCTGCTCTCCTCCTATTTCCTCCTGCCTATCAAAGCTACCTACCTATTTAAGCCACATCTCAATCTATGTTTCTTCTCTTGCATTTTGCTTTTTCCTCCTCCTCCTCCACTATATTTTAATTGCCGTGTTGCCTCTGCTCCAGTCTCCTATACGGGGGAATAGTGAGTCTCACTTCCCCAGCCTTGAGTCAGCCACAGCTACTCATTTGTTTAAAGGGGGCTACTTGTTGTAGTGAGTCAGAGGGGACCACCGGCCACAGTGTTCTTTTGCAGCTCATGCGCTATTTCTTGTCTCTCCCAGAGATGGTATTGTTTCTCTCTCACTGCACAGGTAGGAGTGGTGGTCTTCTGCAAATCTTAAATACTAAAACCAAATACTAACAAAACTCTATCTTTCAGATACCCCTGCAGGCGCACTCCAGTGCTTGGCCTTGGAGGACTTGCCTCACCTTTCTGAGGGCTGCTCCTGGAGACAGGGATTCTCTTTCCTTCCTTCTTTCCAGGTTATGAACCTATCCACCCTCTGAGGGCATGGCCCGGTCCACGAGGCTGCGCCTCCAAGGGTTCTCCACAGAGTCAGAGGATGTCTATGATTTCAGGGGGTCCCGGGAGCCCATGGGGCCGACCTCCGCAGTATGAGGTTCTTGTGGTATAAAGTCCGGACCCTGTCCTTTGCCCTGGCCCGCAGGTCACTAACAATTCAAAACAAGCAATCCTGGCCTGCAGACCATCATCACTCCCTTGAGGCTAAGCCTCTAATTGCTAACCCATGTTCTTCACTCAGCCCTAGCTCCCACCCATGAACTGTATATAACATAGCTGCCTTCTCACAGCAGTGTAAGGACTTATCCCACTGATTCAATCTTTTGGCCACTCCCTTATTTCTGTTTATATAAATTAAAACAACACGTATCTACTCCCGGGAGTTCAAAATATATTTTATATAGCTAAATTGTGAATCTATTGGGTGGTCTTCGGTATTTATCTACTGTATAATGGGGTTACAATTTTAAAAAGCTGTAACGGGGTTATGTTTTGCAAATTAGTTACATTATTAGTTATATTATTAGTTATACTATTAGTTATATTATTAGTTATATTATTCAACCTTGTATATTACTTTGATTACATTGGTTGTTATGGGTTAACACAAAATGAGCAACATTTGGTAACACATTAAAAAAAAGTACCTTAAATTAAAGCATATTCGAAATTTGCAATCCTTGTAAACAAAGGTTTTGGTCTGGCATCCTCTTGAAGCCAAACAGTGTGGATTTCCCTGACTGCTTATCTATGAGACCAGCTGCCACTGGGTCGTATAGCCCAAGGGATATACAGTACTGTATCTACAGTATTATATCCACTAGCTGGGAAAGCAACTGCTGCACTTATATTTATACATTCAGTACAACTTCCAGAGGTTTGCAGACCCTCACTTTGTTTTAAATAATTGAAATGCTTGGTCTATAATAGATCTATCTGTGCGCTAGTTTATACATGCTGTCTGCTTGTAAATCGTTGCAATTTTCTGTGACCACAGTGTAAAAGGCAGTAGAACCACTACAAGATTCTCCATTACGCAGATGTCAGCTGCACTCTTTAAATCGGCTGGCTAATATCAAGTCACTGTTCACAAAGTGGTGTTTGCAAGGGCGGTGCAGCACCCTGAAGCATAATGCTGTCCTAATCGGATTAACCTGGTCTATGTGGACCAGGTTGAATAGAACAGCTGAAGTGATTTATTTTTTCCTTTTTCTTTTTTTTTAAAATCCTATTGGACTAGACAGGAATACAACCCGCTTGCTGACTAATGGGCTGCATTTTAACTAGGTTTTTATTGAAGCAGAAGTACTCCAACAGACACAAACCAGTTCTGTGGCTTTTAAACAAGCACATTTCAATATGTAGGAGCCAGCTGTTGTGGCTGTATTTATTCCCTCCCTTAGTGACAATGAAATCACAGCAACTGTATTTGCCCAGTCATTGGTGGAAACAACCATGGTAACATGCTCTGACTGGATGAAACCAAGAGCTGTGGTGACCCAATCAGAAGCTCTGTATCCAAGAGAATGAAACATGTACAGCTATTTAAATCCAACCAGACAGAAATAATAATTGCTGATATGCACATTGTCTTAAAATAAAAACAAAAAATCAGACATCTTAGAAGAAAAAAAAAGCAGATCTTTTTCAGGTGCAGTTATCACAGAAAACTAGGCAACATCCAGATCTAGATATGCAAAAGTAATCTAGTATCACCTGTGCTCTATAAACATTTTTTTAGGCTATGCTGTGATAATATTATTTGAATGGTAGCTAACAGCATTCAGGATTGTGTTTAAAAAAATAAAAAAAAATAAAAGATTTAAAGTAAATGGGCATACGTTGAGTATCTATAGTAAGCTTGCATTAAGTTGTATAAGCAAAGCCACCTAAACAGGGTGTTGCAGTTGAAAAATAAAAATGTGAGACTTTGATCTTTTTCAATCTGTTGGCTTCAATTGTTTCTATAGTGCACTATAGAGTAGATGGAACCAACAGAATTCAAAAGCCACAATGTTAAGTTTTTTTTTATTTCTTTCTAAAATTAGTAAGCACAGATAATAACCAAGAAACAATGATTCTCTAAACAAGCTCAATGCCAGTTATAACAAAAAGGATCATGGACAGAAAACATAAGTAACAGTACTCAGGTAAAAAAGAGAGGGCAAACAAAACAACCAAGTATTCCACAATTACTGAGAATCACGTTTTTTTTAAAGGGATTGTTTATGCTTTATAGAAGTGCACAGTATGTAATTTTATGTTTACTATGCTAATATGTGTGTTCTGTATCATTCGCTACTACAGTTTCTTCCACCCAGACTTCTTGTATTTAGACTGACAAAGTCATCTGCAAAGCTGCACTGGTAGCTCTGCCCAACACGTAGGAAAGCTTTGTTTTTTGGCATGGCGGAAGTGCTGATCGACAATTCAGCTTTGTGTGTTTCTGCTGCCTGCTTTGCCACCTCCACAAGGAAGCTGGTTGTAAAAAGCTTTAGCTTTACAATAAATCCTATAATACTTAAATGCAGACTGCCTAACTGTAGTGGCTGTGGCTTACCGGTTCAATCCTATATGCTATTAGTATTGTTACTGTAGCTGAGCTTTCTGCATTTATCCACACAGAGTGAAAACCACCCTGGCAACATAATGCGTCACTAACAATGGCTCACTTTGAAGTGAGTCATAAAGCATCCAGGGTTTTGCAAACAACTGAGTTTCAATGTGAGCCACTGTCTACTGGTACCATGGGATCTTAAGGGACACCTCCCATCAGTTGCAGGTGTTTCTAAATGTCCAGTTGGTCATTCCCCTTGATCACCATTTATTTACACAGAGATTTTGTCGTTTTCCATGCTTTTTCCATGATTAAAGCATTTCTGTGACGTCACCCTTTGATCTTTTGATTCACTATGAATCTTCTAACTAAAAGTGGCTGAGTGGCTTTGAAGAGAAGGGGAGTGTGGGGCAAATATATTATTTATTACCAAATCCACAGTTAGTGCTACAAATCCACAGAACACTGATCTTAGTGCACTTACTGGCCAGTTGTCTCCAGCAGCACAGGCGACTTGACCTTGGCATTTTTATTACTGCTTGTATAGCAATCAAGAATTCCACAGGACCCTTGCAGTGATAATGTTCCAATCAGCCATTTACAACACCCTGCCAAGAATGTATGCTGTAATCTAAGTAAATGAATCTCACATTGGACATTGGATGGGTTGAAAATTGTGAATGATTGAAAACAAGGCACCTACAGATCTAACTTGTGACAAGCTGTAGCATGTCATGTGACTCTGTGATTGATACTGGTACATCAAGTGTCTGTAATAAACAACCTGTTATATAAAATTGCATAAGTGGACACAGAGAAGGGACAAAAGAAGCTGAAGCAAATAGGTTTTGTATATTGTTAAAGTTTGATTCATAAATTACCTCAGAGACTGTTTTTTAAATCCTATTAACCCTCTGCCCCCGACAAAAAATGCAAGAACATCCTGACAATACCTTCCAGCACAAAACAAAACAAATCCCAGTAAAGCCACAGCAGCACATCTTGAACAATGCCGCACAACATATTTTTTGAAATATGCCCTTTATTGAGTATTTATTTGAGCCCTAATGTTCTTTTGGAAAGGAATACAGATTGCACAATTAAAACATGCAGCATCTAATTAGATCAAGCTAATTTTAATGTAACTGCGTTCATGGTGCTCAGTGACTAATACCAGGGTTTCATTTTTGACAAGCTGTACTGTGCATTTATGACTTTGTTACAAGCCAGCAAAGGGTACTAGTGCTGATTTTTAATACATGCATTAATTAGTAGCCTGTTAACTAAATCTTCCCATATGAAAAATAATTTAATAAACATTATCACATTGTGAGAATGGGGAAAGAACAGTGTTCAGAGTGGATAAAGCCCAAGACAGGGACTTTTTTTCATACTAGCAAGGTAATCTATATGAGTTCTTTAGTTACAGTTATTTGATAAGCTCTTTGGACTTTCTTTTTGGATTTTCCAGAGTCAGTAATATGCAGCTTCTGCTCAAAGTCTGAAATAGAAGCCTATAGCCTAAAACAGGAGTTTTCTCCTAGTAGTACCCAGACCCCCTGGGGTCCTTCTGAGTATCATAGGGGGTATGCAAGATGACTCAGAACTAAAAATGAAAGTACAAGAAAAGAAAATAATGATCTTGAATTCATTTTTTAACGATATATTATCTTTAAATCACTTGAGTGGATTTCCACTCTGATATTAGGGTGAAGTAGGCGTCTGGCGATTCTGCCTATGGAGAGTGCTCTGTGCTGCTCATGAACTCTGCAGTTTTCAACTAGTTAAAGAAAAAACACAAAGCGGGCAGAAAACTCAGTAGCAATACACATGTAAATATGACTGTAGCAGGGCGGTAGGAAAGCCCTGCTGTTTAAATATATTGTTTATTTATTTTTAGAATGGGTTCTCCCCCACCACCCCTGTGTTATTTTGTATTTGTCTATCATGGTTTATCTATTGTATTTGTAACAGCGCAACCACAATTGTTTTGTTATTGTTTTGTTTTTGTATATCTGTGTTCTGGCAGAGGCGAGATTGGTAGCCCGTCCTCTGCCAGTTGCTAATTTTAAAGCTTGTGCAGACTGTGGCCGAGGGGTAATGAGAGAATTGATAGTTAACCCCCTGGCCATAGTAAATAAAAGCCTGTAGCTCTCTGCACTCTGGGTGTGGGTGTTCGGAAGTGGAAAACAGGAGAGCGATTGGAGAGACCAATTTAATTTAAACAAAACAAAAGAATAGGAACATTGACAGCAACCTGCCCAGCCTGACCTGTTATATTTTGTGTTTGTGATTATTTTAGTTTAAACCTTTTCTTTTGTGCTCTGTGAGCAATGTTATGTTTGTTTAAATATTTTATTTATTTTTGTTTAAATAAACAGCTCACAGCGTGTAGTTTTGCTCTGCAGTACCCTGTTTGTTTTTGTTCCTGCATCTGGCCTGACATCACCACTCAGTCCATTCCTGTCACAGACATACCGGGCCATATTCACAAACGATGAATTCATAATTAATAATCTTTTTCAGCCATAAAAAAAAAAAAATACTGGGCAGTATTTAACACATAGTTTATAAAACTAATGCCTGGTTATTTTTACTGGCTAGTGGTGGGTTTAGATGTGATTTACCATCACAGGTTGTTACAGAGAGTTTGTATCTAACAAATTGTCAGAGTTGTGCAAATGAGCTGTGTCAATTGCATCTGCCGTCTGTTTACATCGTCCAGTTATGGCTACAAGACATGTCTGGAGACAGCTTGTCCGAAATATCAAGACAATATCAAGACATGTCAAGTTATAAAAAGTACAAATAAAATCGCATACACACACATTTATAGTGCTCTCAGACTTGTGACAGGCAGACTTAAGCAGTCGAAGTTCGAGGGTATACCATAGACAGTTACAATGTTTCTTCACTATTCTGGTTGTAAGCAGGGCAACTGTGCCAATGATCTGAGTAAGGGTGGCGTTGCAGAGGGACACGCATCACGACCAAAGACAGAAGAGACACATTCAGAG